>NC_053157.1:240503348-240535584 GCF_016835505.1 Polypterus senegalus | reverse complement strand
ATATCAAGAGAGGAGAATAATGAGAACTTGAAGAGCAGCAGAGCTTCACTGGTGATGATGAGTAGGACCCAAAAGAGAGAGTTAGAAAAGATGTGTTGTGGTGTCCTTCATGGCCTTTCAAAGTTGACAGAATCCCAGGTGTTATTCAGTGGAGACTCAGACAGCATCACCCTAAAGCCCCTCTGATATTCCATCAGTTGCTCAAAGGGGAGACTAAAGTCACTAACGGGAAAACTCACACTGAAGGTCACGCTGATGTTCTGAATTGAATCACGGGCACAATGTCCATTAATGGTCTAAGTTGATTTTATTTTAAAATGCATTGCATACAATCAAGTTCAACTTAACAACAAATGACTTTCAAAGTCAAAATAAAAAATAATAAAACAATTCAGAAAGTTAAAACAGAAATGTAAACAAACAAAAAAAATGTAAAAAATCAAAATACTACCAAATGCTGCAACCCAAAAAGCGAGAAGAGCCGAGCGGTAAAAATTCATAATAATTTATGAAAATAAATAAAAAATAAAGAGGAAATTTCTTTTTCCCCCTGCTATGGTTGCTTACTTTTAAAGTTTTATTAATTACATCTTGCCATATTTTAAAAGGTTGCAAACAGATCTTCCAAGTGAGAATTTGCTTTTTTGTAAATGTCAAATATCAGTGACCCAGTGACTTATCACGGGTTTGGGACTGATGGTCTTAAAACTCAGCAGGACAAGTCCACCAGCTGACAATGTGGTAAAGGTTACCGTCAATTTTCCTCCTCCACTTTGGCCCTCTGGTGCCCCCCCAAACCCACAGCTGTTAGTGAGTTCGAGTGATTGTGCCCCCACAGCTGTCTGATAAAACATCCAAACATTTTGACCCTAAATGATTACTTTGTTGTCCTCCCATTTTTTTTTTTTTTTGGAGATTTTATTAATTTTATTGCAATTATTCCATACAAATCAATCAATTTTTACAAAAAGTAAAAATAAGAATAAGTCAACCCCCACCCCTGAAGGGGAGCATGGCCAACGGAGTAAAATTTAGTCTTGTAATCATACCTAAATTGATAAGTTTGATAAGCCAATAGAGATGAATGGAGAAGAAAACGAAATACAGAAATAATTGCTTCCTCTGTGCTGTAATAGCTTATTTTAAAATATTACTGATTAGATCCTGCCATGTTTTGAAAAAAATCTGCACAGATCCTCTAACAGAATATTTGATTTTTCCACTCCCCAAATAGTATAAAATATCGGTTTCCCACTGACCTAAAAAAGAGGAGAGTTTGGGTTCTTCCAGTTTATCAGGATAAGTCTGCATGCCAGAAGTGTAATAAATGCAATCCCAGTTTGTTCGTCCTTCTCCACTTTAAACCCATCTGGAAGAACCCCAAACACAGCTGTTAATGGGTTAGGAGGGATTGTGAGTCCAAGGCTGTCTGAAAGGTACTTAAAAATTATGGTCCAGAATGATGTTAATTTGGTGCAGGCCCAGAACATGTGACCCAGCAGGCTGGGACTTGACTGCAGCGTTCGTAGGTTGGATCATGTCCTGGAAACATTTTGGAGTATTAGACAAGCATAGATGTTTCATATATAATTTTGAGTTGAATAATTGTATGCTTTGTATATGGAGCTCGAAAGTGAATTCTCTGTACTAAGTGCTTCCCACCTTCTTGATATATTGATTAAGAGATCTTTCCCACATCCCTCTGGGATGTTTGAAAGGGAGGGACAGTAAAATGATTTTATATATTGTAGAGATGGTGTCTGAGTCCTTGAAATTGGAGCAATATTTTTCTGGTACATGGATGAGGGTGCAAATGAGGAAAAATCGCTAAGGTTCTGTTTAATAAAAGTTTCTAATTTGAAGATAGTGAACAAATGTGTAGCTGGAATGTTAAATTTGAACAATTGTTCATAGGATGCAAAAGATGTTATCTATATAAAGATGTCTAAGTAAGTTAATCCCAAATATTTTTCAGATATTAAAAACTGCATATGTTTGCGAAGGTTGAAAGAGGTGATTCTCTGCAGAGGTGCCACAGATAAAAGCTTTCTCCATCTTAAAATGCATTATACTTTGGTTCCATTTTCTAAGCGAGTTAAGCACAATTGGGTTATTAGTATATTGCCGATAACTTGTATTTCTATTATGCACAGAGTAGGAATATAAAGAAGTACTGCAGGATTTTTACTCTATTGCCAACCAGGCCTGTGTATGTTCATCTATTTGTGTCCAGGTTTTATAGCTTGTATGTTTGCTGCCCAGTAATAAAACTGAAGTTAGGTAGAGCCATGCCACCTTCTGCCTTTGTCTTTGTAGGGTCTTTTGATGCGGATGTTTTGAGTTCCAAATAAATGAGGTTATTGTTGAATCTAATTGCTTAAAAAATGATTTATTGATGTATATTGGGATGTTTTGAAATAAAAAAGGAGCTTAGGAAGAATATTCATCTTAACAGTGTTAATTCTGCTAGCTAGTGTGAGGGGATGAAGGGTTGACCATCTATGCAAGTCTTGCTTAATTTTTCCATGCAGACGGTAAAATTTTGTTGATAAAGAGCATTATGTTTACTTGACAAGCTGTTCCCTTGTAGGTATTACTTCTCTAAAACTGTTCTGCAAATGATAAAAAGGTAGGGTGTCTAATCTAATATTATATGCTTGAGAATTCACTGGAAAGAGTACACTTTTATTCACAGATTAATTCTGAGACCAGAGATCTTTTGAAATTCTGTGAGTGCTGTTAAGACTGCAGGTACAGAATTTTGTGGGTCTGATATATACAGTACCATATCATCTGCATATAATGAGATTTTCTGTTCCTAATTTCTCTGATAATCCCTTTATCTGATCAGTATTACGACAGTATTGCCAGTGGTTCAATGGCAATTGCAAAAGCAGGTGAGAGGGCATCCTTGTCTAGTGACCACGCTCTAGTTTAAAGTAGTCTGAACAAATGTTGTTGATACAAACTGTGCTTCTGATTAGTATACAGTAAATTTGATCCATGCACAAACAAGTTCGGGCCACACCCAAATTTCTCCAATGTAGTAAAAGGTATTTCCATTCAAACATGTCGAATGCTTTTTCTGCATCCAATGATAATAATATTTCTGAGGTGTTTAGTTTAGTTGGTGAGTATATTACATTAGTTTCAGGTATCAAGATTTGAAGATAAGTGTCGGCCCCTAATAAATCCAGTTTGGTCTTGTGATATTACCGAGGGGAGCACTTTCTCCATCCTTCTAGCTATAATTTTTGAGAATATTATTATAATACACATTATTATTTAAAAAAGTGAAATTATCTGTGTATGGGATGCATTGTAATAAGTCCTTATTTTGTTTTGGAAAACGGTGACAATGCTTACTAAAAGTTTGAGGAAGAGTTTGATTGTCTAAGTGGCTTCTGTAAATGTTACAATAGAGGGGAGCTATTGAGCAGGGAATTTCTTATAAAAATTCTGCAGGGTAAGCTTACCAGGGCCTGCTGCTTTCCTGTTTTGAAGTAATTCTTTATAGCATCTAGTAATTTGATAGCCAGAGATTTATTGAGTTCCTCCGCACTAAAAGTGTCTATTTGTGGAATCTGTAATGTATCCAGAAAATGCATTAGATTGTGTATTGTCTTTTAAACTCAGTAGAATACAGTGGAACCTCGGTTCACCTAACGCCCCGTCTATGTACAACTCCGGTTCACGCACTGCAAGATCGCCAAACTTTTGCCTCGGTTCACAACTACACACTCGTATAATGCATCAAGCCAGGTTCCCTTGCTCACTGCAAGCTGAGCTGAAAGAGAGAGAAAGAGAGAGAGAGAAAGGGCGAACAGCACGTGCCTGCTGGGGAGGTGTGGAGGAGGAGATTGCTGCACGTGTTTGCTGAACAAGTCAGGTTTCCTTTAAGGCCCCTCAGGCTGAGAGAGAGAGAGAGAGAGAGAGAGAGAGAGAGAAAAGGGCCAGCTAGCACCCGCCTGCTGGGAAGGGGGGGAGGAGGAGATTGCTGCACGTGTTTGCCTGCCTATCTGTAGGTTGCAGTGCTTCAAAACATCCCCTCCCCACAGGCAGCTCCGAGAGAGGAAAGAGAGCCGCCATGCTTCTTCTTACTTCTAAGCAAAGTCACTTCCCGTTCATTGTTTCACAAGACGTGCACCCCTTTGTGCCTACAGCATTTCAAGCGTGCTTCTTGTAATTAACCATTATGCATGCTATTCCCGCAAGACAAAGACGCAGGGGAATATTGCAGTGTAGCGTTTATTTTGAGAGAAATTATTTGAGCGCCGAATTCTTGAGCAAAATATTGCCGCTGCCAAAATGTAGCCTGAAAGGCCTCCGCACTATCTGAGGAGCAGAGACAATATTGTTAAGTACTTTCTTTTCCGCCAGTTTTTTTGCGCTTAATGTTGTTGCGCCACAATATTCTTCGCTGCGAAGTGTTCAACTTTCGTATCGCGTTATTGGGTGGTTTGGCTCTCAAAATTTCGATTGTTTACAGTTCAGTGCTTGTTGTTGCATTGAAACAGTCTTCAATGTAGTGTCCAGTTAAACTCACCAAAACCCCTACCCCAAAATAAAAATACCAAAGATATATCCTAAAATTGGGGTTTAATTGAGTTTAGCTGATTTAGCTACATTTCGACTGCTCGGGAATGCAGCAGCTAGCGAGCTGATTGGAGAGACCGCAAGAGCCAATTAGAATTTTAAACCAAGTCTGTGATTGGTTGGCTCAGGCACACTTATAACGGTGTAATAGAGAGTTGAGCGCCGCAGCAGAGAATGTTGTGAGTTTAGCAATACATTGCGCAGTAAGCCGCAAATGAAAAAAAACTGAGCGAGAGGGGTGCTATAGTCAGTGTGTGTATCCAGATGCTTAAACACTGAAATACATTTTTAAAGTATAATGAATTTTGTTCTACTCAAATTAGCTTTGTACTGCCAAAATAAATTTCTCAAAATGCAACACTTGCACTTGTAATCTTTTACCTAAGGCCAATATTTTTTACGCGGTGCTCAGAATAGTGAAAATTGAAATAACGCCATAAACTATGGCTTCTAAGCAAGTGGAGAATTGTCAGAAGAAAGTTTTGAAGAAAATTGAAATCGAAGTAAAGAAAGAAATTACAAAAGGTGGAAAAAATAAGCCACTGCCACTCCATTTACCAAATCGGAGAACCCTCGTGTGCTTCTGCTAAGCAATGTAAACAAAGCCAGACTGCCAGTAATGTGGAGGGTCACAAGAACGCCTGGAACAATGTGAGGCTTTCACTCCCACCTCAGCTAAACAGCTAAAAGCACCAGAAACCCAAGAAATCACAAGAGAGAAACACCCTGAAGGAAAACACTTGCCAAAACTCGCTTCATGCAAGGTTAGTTTTCGGTGGTTTTGTATTACGGATTTTTCAAAAGTTAATTTTAGTTCATACGCGATTTGTTGTAATGTTATTTTTCTCTTTTTTCAAATGTCGTTCGCTTTTTCCTTGTGCTTAAAACTCATGAAAGGTTTACAGGATGGAGTTTTCTATATGCTGATTAGGTGCTTATGTTACATTTCTTTTCAAATGTTCGTGGTTTTCCCTTTGCTTAAAACTCATTAAAAATTGTTTAAGTATGGAGGGACTTACTGCAGGATTTGCTGTACGTTAATTTTTGCTGTTTGTGAGTTGTTGTTTTTTGCAAGCGCCGAATTGTTCCTTCTGCTGTGCTTAAAACTCATTTGAACAAATATTGTTTACAGCGATCAGGCTTCAGGTTTAATAGCGCGAATCTCCCGTAAATCTGACTTGTTTCTGTTGTGAGTTGTTTTGCAAAGGCTCTGGAATTGTTCCTTTTTTCTGCTGTGTTAAAACTCATATTTAAAAAAGCCGCTAAAAGGAGCACGTGTGCTAGAGATTAGAGAGGCACCTAGCGCAAGCGCAGAGAGAGTACGTAAAGCTGACAGGGAAGGGATGGGGGAGGCATAGGCAGGTGTGTGTGTTTGAGTGCGCTCAGCCACAGAGAGAGTTAGACAGCCTGCTCCTGTAGCTGAGGGAGGCAGGGAGGGAGGGAGGCAGGCAGGCAGGCAGGGAGTGGGAGGGGCTTTTGAGGTGTAAAAAGGCAGAGAGAGAGAGTGTGTAGCTGATCAGGAGCCTGGGTGTTTTGTGTCAGTGTTATTCAATGTTTTTACATTTTGCCTACTATTGGCACTGTGGGATTCTATGGTGTAATTAACTATATTTGTGCTTTAATCTTGCTATTTTACATATTTACATACAGTTTATGGTCTGGAACGGATTAATTGTATTTACATATCTATGGGAAACTGCTTCGGTTCACCGAGGTTCTGCATATAAGGATTTATAGTAGTCTCTGAATGTGTGCATTTATATTTTTGTAGTCGATGATTTTGTCTCGTTACTGTTGATTACTGGATTGCGTTATGGGCTTCTTGCTTGTGAATTTGTTGAGCTAAAAGCTTTTCAGCTTTCTCTCCATGTTCATAGTAATGATGTCTGGATTTATAGATTAGTTGTTCAGTTTCTTTAGTTGTCAAAGAGGTTTAGTTCTGAATGCAGAGCCTGCCTTTTCCTATGTAGAGCCTCGCTTGAAAGCCTGGCATGTTCTTCTTCATCTATTCTAGTAATTTGCTTTTTAGCTCTGCTACTTTCTTGGTTTCTAATTTATTTCTGTGGGAAAGATATGATAATCTGTCCTCTTAAGAAGGCCTTAAGAGTTTCCCAGAGTATTCCTACAGAAATCTTGAGGATGAATTTGTCTCTAGGAAGAAACTGATTTGTTTGGATATAAATTCTGTACAATTCTCATCTGCTAATAGAAGCGGGTTGAGACGCCATTTACCCAAGGGGAGTGTGTGGGGCATAGTAACTTTAGCTCCAAGATCAGAGGTGCATAGTCAGAAATAACAATAGCATTGTATTTGCAAGATTTAATCAAAGGCAAGAAATTATTATCTATAAAGAAATAATCAATTCTTGAGTAGCAATGATGTACTGGTGAGTAGAAAGAATATGTTCTTGAGTTTGGGTTTAAAAACCTCCAGGGGTCTGATAAGTTGTGATCAGTTATAAACTTTGTAATTATCTTTGCAGTGTTAGATGTCATCCCCCTGTGGTAGAAGTCCTATCTAAGAGTGGATTTAAAACACAATTAAAGTCCCCAGCCATTATAACTTTATGAGTGTTCAGATTGGGAATGGATGCAAATAAATTTTGTATAAATTCCTTATCATCAACATTAGGTGCATAAACATTTATCAAAATCATTTTACAGTTAGATAAGTCTCCCATGACCATCACATACTTCCTTCAGGATCCAATGCTACATCTGATGCTACAAATGGTACTGTTCTATGTATGAGAATTCCCCACCCCTCTAGTTTTTCTTTGTAAAACTAGAATGGAACATTATGCCAGTCCAGTCTTTTTTAGCCAGAACTGATCCTTGCTTAGTAAGTGGGTCTCCTGTAAAAATACTATTTTAGCGTTTAAACCTGTTAGGTGAGAGAGTACTTTCTTTCTCTTTAATTCGTGATTCAGGCCTTTAACATTCCAGCTCATGAAGTTAACTGTCCCATCATGGAGACACTGATTCTGAGTTTTTGATGTCATTTTTATAGTCTTAACTGGAAGTGAGACAGCTTCGGCCTTAATTTCCTATTTCCCCAAGAGTTATTGCCATGCAGCTAATTATTACAATGGTAGTTATAATTATAAAGATTAAAAGGCTAGATTAGGTATACCCCCACCCTCCCATTTTGCCTCCCCATGTAAGGCTAAAACCCACTTCACACAGTCCCGGTCCTCTGACATACGCAGAGACAAGAGCACATCCAAAGCAAAACAAGCCCCCACGCAGCAGCGCTTGGGATTAAAAATAGAGATATCTATTACCAATATACCAATATAGTCTAAATAGTATATGCCTAAAATTTAATCATTAACAAACTATGAACTTAAAATATATATAATCTTCAGCAATCTTAATGTATTAAGATAATACACCGGATAATAAACCCAGGGAATGGTGTTAGATGTCCAGAATAAGCATAATAAGTCTTAATGCAATAATAGCAATAACAATAAACCAAGGGTATGATGTTGAACAGTCTCATTTAGGTAGAAAAAATAGATTAGATAAGAGAGAAAAAAAAAAAAGAAATTAAGCACAAACATCTATAATTGTAATTAAAACATAAACAGATAAGCGTCCGGTAATAATGAGTAATAATAAGTAATAGGAGGATATATAATGATAAAAACCCGTATCTTAACAAATAGATCAGATAGTAGGTTATTTATCCTTTTCATATCAAGAACGGCTATGACTCACTATTATGTATCAGAATAGTGCCGGGATCAGCTTTTTAATTCCTTTTCTGCTTCTTGCTACATAGAGACATAGAATTGACCGTGCAATTCACTTTCAGTTTGGCGGATACAAGAGGCTGTATTTGATGTTGGCTTGCGTAACCACGTGTTTAATGTTGTAGAAGGCTGCGTGCTTAGTAGCTGTTGCTGGAGAGAAATCAGGGAAGATACAAATGTGGTTATTTTCATATATAATCTCTTGCTTCAGTCTGAGGAATGCCATCACCTCTATCTTAAATATTAATCTCTCAAAGCGAATAATAAAAGATCTAGGTCTAACGGTATTTGATCACACACGCATGCGCGCTGCTATCTCAGAATCTGCTTTAAAGTCCTCTCCAGTTATTTTTAGAAAATAGTTAGAAACAAGCGAATTTCACATGGGTTTGGACTTTCTCGATTCTCAGGCAGACCTTCAATTCTGATATTATTCCTTCTGCTTCCATCTTACAAAGCAGCAAGTCTGTCTCTGAGTTTTTGCATCCGGAGCTGACAGTTGTTGCTTTTTCTTCATCACTGACAGCAAGATTTTCGGCTGTTTCAATCTGAGTCGTGGAATGTCTCCGCCTTGACATCCTCCAGTTGATCAACAAGTGTGCTCAGTTTAAATAGGGTTTCCTGACTGTGCTCTTCAAATTTACCCAGCACCTGTCGAAGTACTGTTGCAGCTCCAGTAGCTTCTCATTTGCCTTTTCCCTTACCTTCTCTTTTGCCTTCTGCTTTTCTTTATATCTTTCTTTATCTCTTGCATGAGCTCAGAGATCATCACCTTCAGTTCAGACAGATCAATTCTGCTTTCGTGCACCATAGGTGAGGCGGCAGGCTCTATTGTAGCCGGTGTTGGCGGCTACGCTGTGGAGTAGTTGAAACCGTGGACTGCAAGACCTTTTCCAGTTTCAGGTGATCTTTCCAATCGGCGAAGCTATCGACATTCCGTTTTACCTACGCCTACATTCGCTGTACATTTGTTCTATTTTGTTTCATAGCCGGAGACGCATGTAGTGGACTGTGGACCCGAGGAGTCTTGGGATTTTACCATTTGACCCAGGGTCAGTCTCTGAAAGCTATACATTAAACTTGGGCTTCTGCCTATCATCTTAGTTTGATGTAGCTTAGTTTTGTTTCTTTCTGACCCCATTCTTGTTGGCCACATGTTTATATATGTTTCATATACTGTAGGTAATGCCCCTCAGGTTGGATACAAATACAGTATATCTCAGGATAATAGCAATAATATGAAAAACAAATACCGCTAGTGGAGCTCCGCTTCAGATGTCCATCTCTTGCAACGGATGAGACCAATCCTGTCCTCCAAAAACATGCAGCTGGAGCTCAATTGCCACTCGCACAGGTTGGATTCTTGCCCAATTTTAAATGAGATAAATGTGATCGATGAAAGAGTCGAAGTCAGATAGTTGAATGTTTACGCACATATGGAGCTGGCGTGTATTCTATGCGGCCGACTTCCCTCCTTTCTGAGATATTCATTAAAAGGTCCTTTTCCCACCGTATCTTAGGACCCATAAAGGGAGATTCTTTGAAATGTTTTTATATTTGGCTAGATGCTGTCTGACTTCTCAGGACTGATCAGGAATTCTTCTGGAAACAAAATGGGTGGGAGGTGTGAAAAATTGGGAATGTTTTTTGGTAGATTTTTGTTGTTTTGTAGCTTCTGTAAACTTTGTTAATAATGTGGAGCTAGGTTAGTTGAAAATGTCTTTATACAATTACACTGGTTGCCATCATGGCCTGTTTTTTCCCACTTTGGGTAGGTTTACAGCATCCAGTAGTTTCTAAGACTGTCATAGGTTTGTCCATTTCCTCTATCTGCTGTGTTTTGCACTACATTAAATAACTCCTCAGATTGTGTCTTGTCTTCTTTTAAACTGAGTAGTATATAAAGTCTTATAGCACTTGCTAAATATTTGAGTTATATTTTTTAGCTTCATTACTTTATCACCAGTTGTGTGCTGGTAAATTCTGTTATGGCATTGCAAACTTCCTGCTTGTGGATTGCTGAGCTAAAATCTTATTAGCCTTCTCTCCATGTTCACCGTAATGATGTTGTGATTAAAAGATGAGTTGTTCAGGTTCTTTTGTTATCAAGAGGTTTACATTCTGATTTGAGAGCCTGTCTTTTCCTGTAAAATACCTAATTTGGAGAGATGGGATATTTTTGATTTATTCTGAAGATCGTAATGGTCTTCTCTTCTTCATTCTGGTATTTCTCAGTTTTATTAGACCCACAACTTAAAGATCTCCACTGTTTGACTGAGTGCAGGGCACACATAACATACACCTCAAATGTTTTAGTTAGCTTTAATATTTTATCACAAAGGGCAGTAAGGTTGTCCAGTGGTGGCATCTGATGAATTTCAGATCCACTTTCCTCCATTCACTTTCCGTGTGGAGTTTACCCGTTCTTCCAGTATCTCAGTGGGTTTATTCCTGTTATTCCATATCTTTCACCACATCCTCACATTTCAGTTTTGGTTAATTGGCAGAAACCCCAAATTGGCTTCCATTGTGATGATCACTAGTGTAGCTCTAACCCTGTAATGAGCTGGCAGACTGTCTATGATAGCATTATGTCCTATGCCCAGTTCTGCCAGGATTCATTTATGTGAAAGTTCTCATCCAGGAGAGACAGAACTCTTCACACACATTTCTGTGCCCAGACAAGACCAAACTTATCCAATCTAATTTATTTAACACAGACTCACATTAAAACAGACCAACAGCATCGAATGTAGTAAAGTACAAAACACAGCCGGTCCAGACCAGAGGGTGTGTCTTTGGTTCAAAGAAAGAAGAGCGGGCACAATCTGTCACTCAACACTGTGTAGTCCAATCCAGACAAAGAGGTGACAGCTGAAGAAGTAGAAGTGAAGGAGAGCCAACCTCACGGACTGACCTTCACTTCTGACTTACGGTTCTACGCTCGTCTGCTTTTGTTGTTTCCTCCTAGAATTCCTGCTTATTAATGATGCATGAAATCCCCTCTCTACACCCAAGCTGACCGTAACATTTTTCAGCTAGGATGTCTTTTTTGTTTATTTGTTTATGTTAATGTTGATTTGGTTGAGTCTGCTGTGAAGGACAGCCGGGTCCATTGACCGGCAGGGACGCCCCTGCTGCTTATGTTCCGGGGGAGCCACCATGGGCAGTCCAATACCTCCCCAGGGCCGGCTTGGTGGCAGCCTCCTGGCCGGCCAGTGATTCGCCAGCCTCATGGTCTCCATAGGAGATGAAGTCCTCCACAGCCTGGTTGGGGGCTGGGATGGCCGCTGGCGGGAGCTGCATGGACTCAGCAGCCCGGCTGGTCGAATCTTCAGCCCCACCCGGAGGGTGTAATTTGGACCAGGTTGTCAAGCACCTGGAACACTTCCGGGTGGGTTATAAAAAGGGCCAGCCACCACCACTCAAGGAGCCGAGGGTCGGAGGAGGAGGACTACGCTTGTGGAGGGTGGTGGTAAAGAGAAAGGACTGTTGGAGTTGCAGGTGTGCTTTGGGGACTGTGTATTGCCTGTGGGTCATGGAGAAGACGTGCGCCCACGGGTGAAGATAAATAAAAGTTTGTTTATTTTTATACGTGTCTCTGAGTCCATCTGTGTTGGGTCAGGCGCATATATAGCACCTTTGTTACACTGCTTTATTCTTTGTATTTGATTTTGTCTATAAGCTGCCTGTGTTATGTTCCATGTGGTTTTTGTGTGGCTTAACAAGAGGCGGACCACCTGCCAATCACCGCCATTCACCTCACCTTTCTACCCAATAAATGTGCTCTGCGAGTTTGTCAAGTTCTTGAGTTCTTTTAGCTGTGCCTTATGCTTTTGTGATTTTCTGGATTTTTCAACCAGTGCTTTGTTTTTCTTTGGATTCTGTTTGGAAACTTTGTTTGTTGGATTGGCTTTTTGGCTCAAAAGAGTGTCTGTGTATTTGGAATACAACTTTATGAAGAATAAATCTTTAATTATATAAAGATTCTATAATGGCCATTTTCTATCTATCTATCTATCTATCTATCTATCTATCTATCTATCTATCTATCTATCTATCTATCTATCTATCTATCTATCTATCTATCTCTTATCATATATGGCATAGGCTGAACTTCTGATCACTTTGTCACTACTGCTCCTCAGCTTTCTACCAAAGTCTTTAAATTGTTCTGCAGTACTGGCGGTCTGATCCTAACTCTTATCATTGTTCACTTAGAACTGGACACATGTGACAATGACAACTGGATCCTTCTTTCGCTACTCCAGCCAGGAGCCTATTCACCCAACCAGGGAGGTTTTCCACATGTGCACCAAAAGGCAAAACACTATTATGAGACTCTCTGTATCTGGTGTAAAGCTTCATCTAAATTCCTAATAATAAATCTCATATTATCATTTCTTCCTCATTCTAGTGGCTGGTTAGAGTGACCTTTTAGGTCTTCTCATCCTTCACCTTCTGTGCAGAGTTATGTGAGTCACTGTCCAGATGTGCAAAGTTCTGAAAACAGCAGAACACCTCCAGCTTTGGGGTTGATGATCCTGACAGCAGGCACCTTTTACCTCACATTTACTTCTCACATAGTAACACACAGCCAGGTGTCATCATATACAGTAAGTATGAGTCATAGTTACAATAGCAAATTCATTAGTAATAATGCAAAGTTCATAAATGAACTGGAAATACATCAGACATGGAAATAAAGACACAACTCTGAGCTTTACAATGAAAAAGAGATGGAAGACGGTAAATATGCAAAGAGTTTATGAAATTAAAGGAAATCTGAAGCCCCTTGACCAATACCTAGACCCTCTTGTTTAATTTCTCCATCTCACACAGTCTGACATGGTGATGTCTGACACCCCAAACTAGAATACAACTAATATACACAAGTCTCTGGTCCAGAAATTTTATTTTAACACAATTACCTTCTAACACACAAGTTAACTCCTCTTTACAAATAATTCTTCTTCTTCTTTATTCCTGTGTGTTGTCCTACTCCACTCCTAACCTCAGGCTGAGCAGGAGATGCCATTTTAAAGGCAGACTTTTATACAAACTTTCAGGTCAAATGGAGTCCTCACAAGACAGTAGAGGTGTCCCTAGCAGCTCCTGCCAATGGCTCTCAAGATCCTTCACAAGGAAACCTTTCATGACTGTGTATCTCATAAAGTCCTGCAGTTTCCAACAGCAGAGTGATGATGTTACTCGGCTTAATGGAGGGAACATATTGTTTGGAGTCAGTCTGCAACTGACCTTCCATCTGCAGATAAAGTACCACCAGTCACTCCAGCCAATTCAAACTGTCCTTCACAACATCAAAATAGCAAGAAATGTGCCTCATGATTGGTTATTCTTATCAGGTGACTCAATTTTAAATCTTTATCCTATTTATTCAGATGTCTGTGGTAAGAGAGGTGGAAGAAAATGAGAAGAGCTTCACTGCTCTGATACGGTGCATTGAGGAAGCCCACAGGAAACTGACTGAGAGGATCAGAGAACAAGAAAAGAGAGAAATGGAGAAGGCTGAAGGAGTCATGGAGCAACTGGAGAAGGAGATTGAGGAGCTGAAGAGGAGAGAAGCTGAGCTGAAGGAGCTTTCAGAGACCAAGGACCATCTCCACTTCCTGCAGGTGAGAGCTACACTTCACAGGGAGTCTGATCAGACTGGGGTGTGTGGGACCTGAGAACATTTAGAGAAATTTAAAAGATCTGAGGAGTTTGTACAACATGACAAGAACAGGCCATTCAGTCCAACACAGATCATCTTTTCATATTTCCTTAACATTTCAAATATTCTTTTTACAAATATCTCAAAGTTTGTAACTTCATGCACATGACGAATAGATGAATCTACAGTTGTCTGTGTGAAAAAGTGACATTTATTATGAAGTGTAAAAGATGACATCCAATAAAGGATGGTGCCAACTCTTCTGCCAGGACACCTCCTGATGTCTCCGTCCTTAAACTGATGAGATTCAAATCCTTCAGTATTTCCTCACAGCTCAGACGCCACAGTCCAGTCTTGTCTCTCTTCTCTCATGTGCTTTTCTCTCACACTCCACACAATAGTCCTGATGTCGACTGTGTTTCACAGACATTAGTGAGATTCGTTTCTTGATTTACACTCCACACATGGTGGTTGCTACATAACTCAGCTTGCCGTAGCTTTCTCTCTTTGTATGTTGATGATGATGATGATGATGAAGACACAAAGGCTCCAAGGATTTCCTCACAAGTCACACTTCTGAGCTGCAGACCTTCAATTGTATAATCATATTAAAGATCTTTCTCCCTACATGTGTTAGTCTTTACATTTAATTTAAATTTAATTAAGTTTGTTCTCACAACCATAAAAATCCAAACGCCTGGTTTTGTGTGCCAAGTCAATTCTGGACCCACCTGCCCCCTCAGTCCTTTTTCTTGATTCTCCTCTCATGGAGTCCTTTGTGAAAAGCTCATTGATAGTTAGGGTTGATAATCTCTGATGCTCCACTACACTCCACCAAATATTCTCTCTAAATAACCAACAAGTCAATGACAGGCGTTCTCACCATCTAAACCCACGCTGACTGCCCACCACACTGATCCTTAATTCAGAAGAGCCCCCTCTTATCAGCATTACTTACTTTTTATGTCTCCTTTCTGAAATCTCATCCCCTCTTCTCTCCTGATGCAGACTTTCTCATCTTGCTGTGTCCTTCCTGTTGATGGAGACTCGCTGAGCTTCAGTGTCACCGCTGATTTCTCATGTGAAGACCTGAGAAAGGAGCTGTCAGGTCTGACAAAGAGTCTGGAGAAGATCAGCCAGTGGGACATCATGACAAGGACTCCATCAGGTACAGCGTCTGGTGACATTGTGTTTGTTATTGAAGTCCATTAGGAGGACCAGAGTGACAATAAGAGGACACTGAAGAAGGCCTGCTCTTTAACATTTATCTGCCATCCTTTGCTGTTTATTATTTTTTACTATATAGCGCCTTTCACAGTCATTAGCTGAGTGATAACAAACTCTCTAAATAATCAGCTGTGTTTAATCAGATGTTTTAGAATTTTAACTTGAAATGTTACACTCCTTATACTTTTTCCATATACTCTCTTAAAAATTCCTTTTTTCACTTAACTTTGAGATTCTTTTTATTTCCTTTGCTTTGCTCACCTTAAGATTAATGAACAGAAATGTGTTTTAAATGGCTAAGCCGGCTCAGAGCACAAATGAATTGTTTATTTGAGAACAGAGACGTTAATGGACTCAAATTGAGCTCAGCGTCAGTGCTTTATAACATCAGAACATCTCAATCTGCTCCTGCTGTCTTCAGTGTCCATTACATTCTGCTGGATGGAGTCCACGTTAAAAGTTCACGTTCATCCATTTTCAGCTGTGCTCCCCCTGGGCTCTCGTGTTTTATATTCCTGCTGTTGTTTGCTCAGAAGTCGTGTCTCCCACCGACATTTAAAAGGAGTTTACACACCAAAAGCATTTTATTTGATTTATTTTGGTGGTGAAGATAAGCAAATTGGAGGACTGCGTCAGAACTCTGAGTACTTGAGGACCACCTGAACATTTCAGTGAGTGCAGCCTCAGAGTAAAACACACTTTATAAATTATGAATTACGTACGTTTACACATAAAGACAGCGATTTGTTTAAACACAAACTAAGGTCAAGCAGCCAAGGGCACAGGGTCCATCACAGCCGTCCACCACATTAGACATTTACTGTATGTGTGTATTGTGAAAATAAGCAGAGAGAGTGGGCACAAAGTTGGGGTACCACCCTGAAATACCCTTTAATGATGAAGATGAAATAACAAGCACAAAGACGGAGCACAATGATGGCGTCTGCTGCAATCAAAGGCTGTCAAGTTAAAGTCACTTGTGAGTCGGAGCTCCGTCTTCCTCAGTCACAGATCTGTAATGAACACCCACTTCTGGTGACATTTTATAGTGGTGTCACTGAAGAGGCGGAGCTTAATTAGTGGGCTGTGGAAGTGACGTCACTCGTCTTGTGGCCTGTGAACTCACTGAAGTGATGACATTAGCAGGAGCAGCACCCTCTCGACTCAGGGTGGGATTTCTTAACTAGATGGACCTCTGAAGATGTGAAGAACTGTACCTGCTTGTCAATATTTATAAAATAGAGAATATTTATGACTTTGTATGTCAGGACAAAAACCATGTCATGGAGTTCAAAGGGACCTTCTGTAGACCTCTGTGATCAAATTTGGTGAGGCAAAAGAGCAGAGCAAGAGATAAAGCCATTTGTAAATCTTTGAGTGTTACCAGCAGCTGCGGCCTCAAGAATTGGGAATGGAAAATGTTTGGAAACACCAGGACACTTTCTACAGATGGCCAGTCTGAGTAACTGGGAAGGAAGCACCTTAGCCAGGGAGGAGACCAAAAACCTAATGGTCACTACAGCAGATCTTCAGAAGTCCTCTGCTGAGATGAGAGAAACTGTAGGAGGGACGGCCATCTCGGCAGCGCTCCAAAAATCAATTGCTTATGGTGGAGTGGTCAGGCAGAAGATACTCTCGAGTAAAAAACAAAAGACAGCCTGAGACCATCAAGGGAAAGATTCAATGATCTGATGAGACAAACATTGAACTCTTTAGACCGAAGACCAAGCAGGATGTCTGGAGAGGACCAGGCACAGCTCACCACCTGCTTAATGCCATCTCTACAGTGACGATGGTGGACAGAGTGACAGGTCAGAACTGAGAGAAGGAGAAGGGCAGTCAAATACAGAGGGACCTGAATGAAGTGTCTGAATACTTCTATTAAGGAGACCTTTAAGATCTTTGATTTGTAATAAATGTACAGACCTTTCTGAAGACCTGCACTCACTTTGTCATTATGAGTTACTGAATGTAGACTGAGGAGCACAAAAGGCACATTAATCCATTTTGAATTAAATCAACATCACAGTAAAGTGTGCAGAAAGTGAGGGGGTCTCAATACTCTCTGACTTCCTGTATATTTATTATTAATATGAATATTCAAATCAACATTTGTCCTAATTTGCCAGCCCTTGTATATTTTATAAATGTTTTATTTGAACTCCTCTCCATTTGTAATCCGTGTTTAAGAACTAAACTAAGATCACACAATTCCATCTTCACAGTTTCCATTCTTCTTCTCTTTTCTTTTTATTTTCAGCTCATGAAGCTCCAGTTTTCGTCCTCCAGCCTCCTGAACCTCAGAGCAGAGACGACTTTTTAAAATGTGAGTTTGTGCTTTGACTGAATGGATCATCACAATAAAAATCATTGAAGTTTAAATAGAGCAGGACAGGCTTAGGATATGAAAGTCTGAGTGTTGTGTGACTGAGGGGCTGAGAGTGATGGGGGTCCTGTGACTGGTGCATTATGGGATTGAGAGACTCAGGCAGGGAGTCACCAAAGCCGTATGTTGAACCCAAGTCTTGATGTGTCCAAAATTGCTCAAAAAAGAAAAGAAAAAATAAAATCCACGTCATAGGGTGCACTTACTTTTTCACATGACTGTACATACGGACACAGTTTTAGTTTACAAATGAAGCACAATTGTATGTGAAATAAGTTAAAGCTGACAACAGTCCTCGTCATCCTCTATTCTCTACTCCACAGAGCAGACACTTTGCTTTGAGTTCTCGACTTCACAAATTTGAAACATTAAAACAGGGGTCCTCAATCACAGTCCTGGAGGGCCACAGCGGCCACAGGTTTTCATTCCAGCCAGTTTCCCCAATTAGAACTCAACTCTTGCCAATAGTGAAACTTGCTATTTAACTTTACTTTCCTACTTTAACGTTTTTAGTGCTTTCATTTGTCAAAGACAAATTTTACTTACTTTGTTGATCATAGGTTCTCAATTACAGTTTTGGAGGTCCGCAGTGGCTGCAGCTTTTCACTTCAACCATTTCCTTCATTTGAGCCCATGGATTTATTACTAAAGCAATATAGTTCTTGGGATTTTAGTTATCTGGCCTGTTGCAATTCAGAACCCTTAATTGCCTATTTTAGTTTTTAGCAGCTGCATTTAAGTTTTTATTGTTGCCTGTTTAATTAACCAGACATTACTTAATAATAAAATGCAGATAACCAATAAACCAGCAGCTCTCCAGATAAAAGGCTTCCTTTTAAACATGTGCATGTGCACCATGAAGTATCTGTGTTTAAAAAAATTAAATAAATGAGAGGGGAATAGGACGGATCGTTAAGTTTAAATTTGTTCTGGTCCACATAATATATAGATAATGTACTCAGAGAAGGAAACTCTATGGTACAATTAACATTTCCATTGTATGAATGAACATACTAAGAAGCCAAATAGTTAAATACCAAGTTTCATTATCAGCAAGGACTATCATCTAATTAGGAAACTGGCTGGAAGGGAACGCTGCAGCCACTGTAGCCCTCCAAGACCGTGATAGAGGACCCCTGTATTAAAACAAATGAAAATGGCAGAGAAAATTATTGGGGATCCTTACAAGTTCAAAGACCTCACTGGACTGCTGTGACATCTCAAGCTGACTGACTCTTCTAATGAGTGTCACCGGGTCTTCAGTCAATCAGTCAAGTCCTCACTCTGCTGTGTTGTGTCCTTTTGTGCCTCACACTGAACGAGGATAAGAGAAGAGGAGGAGATGAAGAAGGTCACAGCCAAGGCTGTTCAAGGTGAAGACTACAAGATCACCTCCATAGAGCTTTCTGTTCCAGTAGGCACAGCTGCTCATATTCTCAAGATGTTTGAGGGTCCGTAGGACTGTAAAACACCACCCTGATGAGACCACCAGAGTAAATCTGACCTCAGATTGAACAGAAGGAAAGTTTAAAAGGAGGAGAAAATGCAGTGTGGTGTGGTGGTGAAGACTTTGGAGTTCAAACACTGAGACTGTGGGTTCAAATCCCACTACTGACACCACTGTGTGACCTCAGCAAGTCACTTCACCTGCCTGGGCTCTGATTGGACAAAGAAAAGAAAAGGAAACAATGGAATCTGAGATGATGGGAGTCACCTTGGATAAGAATGACAGTCAAATAATAAAAAGAGATGACAGGAAACACACTAAAGAAAGAAAGAGAAAAGAGAGAGACAATGACAGATGGGAAAGGCACTATATAATAGATAGATTAAAAATAGGAAATAATGATTGAAGATTTTATTCAAATAATTTATGTGGTTGTGATGTGTGACAGTTGATTGATTTTAAATTAAAGAGGTGGACTGTGACAATAAAACATGTCATTTAATAAAGCCAGCGGTCAGTGTGGACAGTCCATCAGAACTCTGACCTCAATGGTGACCTTATGTTGTTTATCATAATTTCTGACGACTGAGATGACTTTCAAATGACTGACTTGCCTGCCTTTCTCTTTGTTGTCTGTTGTTGTCTTTTTATGATTTAATTTTTAATCCCCACAGATTCTGTCCAATCAGATGAGCTCTTTACTATTAGTGTCTCGTCAGCGCAGCTCCTGATTGGTTCTTGTTAACTGTCTGTGTTGTGCTCCGCCCCCAATCCTGTTACACACTCCCAGATTTCTTCACTCGTTTTCTTTTCTCTCCTTTCAGACTTCTGTCCCCTCACACTGGACATCAACACTGTACACAGAAAACTCCGTCTGTCTGAAGGGAACAAGAAGGTGACAAATGAGGGGACAAAGACTAAATATCCTGATCATCCTGACAGATTTGACTGTACTGCCCAAGTTCTGTGCAGAGAGGCTCTGACTGGGACTCGCTGTTACTGGGAGGTGGAGTGCAGTGGAGACTTCATGGTGATTGGAGTCGCATATAAAGGACTGGGTAGGAAAGGAGTGAGAAGAGAGTGCATCCAAGGAGATAACAACAAGTCCTGGTGTTTGCTGTGTTCTCATTCCCAGTACTTTGTGCGTCACAATTATCAGCAGACTGAAATCAGTGCCCCCTACAGCCCCAGAATAGGTATATATCTGGACTGGCCTGCTGGCTCTCTGTCATTTTATAGCGTCTCACACACAATGACCCTCCTGCACAGGTTCAACACCTTCTTCACTAAGCCCCTCTATCCAGGGTTTTGTGTTGGTTATCACTCCAGTGTAATAATCAGCCATCTGACACCATGTGATCACTGACCAGTACCCTCTACCGGTCACTTGATGTCCTCAAAAGCTCAGGTGTCTTTGTGTTTGCATTTTGGAGTCAAAATTAATTTTCCACTATACGTTGGGGCAACACCTTTGTGAGTGAATTTGTGGATGAGAATGAGGGGCGAGTGCGGCTGTCAGGGTCTCCATTATTTTTGGGTCTGAGTAGCCAATCAGGTGTGTGTGTCATAGTGAGGGGCAGTGACAACTCAGACCTACAAATACCAGAGTGACCAGCAGGGGTCACTGTTGATTCAAAGCCACATGTCCTTCAGGCTGACACCCCAACTGCTGTGTCCTCTGAGTGTCACTGAATGTCACCTATCAGTCAGTCTATATAGCGCCTTTCAGTAGTGCTGCTCCAGCAGGACCACATGCCTGTCTCAGTATCCAGAGCCTCATTCCAGTGACTATTTAGGAGCACAGAGTGACAGAAGTGACAGGAGTGCTGGCCTCTGAACAGACATTGTCTGCCCCTCTATTAGTTACTCCGGTGGTCTGTCACCTCTGAATGAATTCACTGTGAATGTCTAAAGACGAGGACTCACCGCTCCGTCACATGTCGGCCATACTGATGGAGTTTGGTGTTTTACTGAGTCACTTGGTGTCACGTTAGACATTAAACTGCACCTCCTTCTTGTTGTTTCCACTGTCACCCAACCTCAAGGAGACGATTCAGCTGACTGACTTCACCCTCACTTTTGGTGTTCAAAGTGACAATCAGATGTGACACTTGCGGACACTTTTATCTTTCCACTGACACACACATTCCCAGGATTCATTTACAATTCCCTCAGGACCCCACAAGGAGTGGCGTGTCACCTGACATCAGTCTGTGTGAAGAAGCCAATGAAGGCCCAGGCTGACAGCCCCCCCACTGTGTATTACAGGCCTCACCAGCAGATGGCGACTATGACTTCTAAATCTGTCATCTTCATGGAGCCTGAGGGGTTAAAAGGAAGAGAAGAAGGTGAAGAAAGAGTGAAGGGTGAGGATGATAGAGAAGAGAGTCAGGGTGATAAAGGGTGAGATGAGTGACCTGAGACAGAGTGAGTCAGACGAGTGTGTCACTTATGTGTTTGTCAGTTTTGTTCTCCCTCTGATTTTCTCCTCTTTGACTCGTCACACGCTGATGGCCGTCCTGTGATCACAGATTGTATTCCTCGTTGATCAAATCCGTATCTCGATGTGTGACTGACGTCTGATTCTTTAACCACTCGCTCATCAGACAGGTTGTCACCCGATGAGCTCTTCACTGCTGACCTAAGCCCTGCTGCTCTCTTCTCTCTTCTGTCACCTCGGCCATTGTTTCAGTTACCACTGTGTGACCTTATAAAGCCACTGGTCTGTCTGGTCACTCAGGTCCTCGTCACAGCTGCACACTTGCAGTCGTTCAAACTCTACAGGCTGACAGCCATGTTGTCCTGTCGTCTGATGTTTGTGTTGGTTGAGGTCGTCTCCTGCTGACCTTGGGGCTTTTAGAGCTCAGGATTAATGAAATGGAAATGTCAGTCAGCAGGGTGGGCAGGTGGGCACATTCAGGGCAAAATGTCACTTAAAAGTCGATGAGCACACTGGACACATCGCCAGTCACTGATAATCGACTCCACGTCAGCTCCTGTGGCCCTCATCATGTGCTGTCAACTCAGACGCTGGTCATGTGACTTGCACCTTAGTGACATTCCTGTGACTTTCAGGGCTGTGACATCAGCTGATTCTTCTGGAGCCAAACTGCTCCCTCTTGTGGCCTCTCTGCATATTAAACACACGAGAAGTTAGGATGTGAAGTGTTTGTGAGATCAAAAAAATATTCAGAATATTGACATGACCTTGAAGGACAGTTTGGTTTAATAATAATTAATGTGTAAAAGAATACTTATTTTAGAGTAATCTTCAGTTAATTATGATTAGGTGTTACATTCACAGAGATAAATGGCCTGTTAATGCTTTACAGTTTGTAAAATTTGAATTGCTTATTAAACTAAAATGATTAAAACACACACACAAAAAAAAAAATATGGACGACTTTTATTTGTCAAATCTGCTCATTTGGTAACTTTTGATTTGTAAATTCCTCTGATTATATCTCATATTTTAAATGTTCTGATGATATTAAGACTTCTTGTTTATGATTAATCCTCTTTAATACAAGCACAAGTGTCTGTGTGTCTGTCTGTGTATCTGTCCAGTCACTTTGTCTCTGTCTTTCCAACAGATGGCGCCTCACAAACATTAGCACAGCTTTTATGACTCCCATGCTAATCAATATCATCAAGTTACAGAGCCGCAGCACCAGACGTCACCTCTGATATCGGCCAGCAGTTTAATGACAGAATGTGTGTTAGTGTGAGTGTGATTAGTGGGCACCATACCAGCCTGTAAACCTCCCTGCTGGCACACAACTGCTGGTCAATAGAATGGCATATAACAGAGACATAAGCATTGCATTTGTCATTCCAACAGATGGCACATCACAAACATTTGTATTAATGCACTGCACTACTATAAACATTTGTGATGCACCATCTGTTGGAGTGATAATTGCAATTCATTTAATTACTACATGCATTTCAAAATACATTCCCACAGATGGTGCACTGCAAACATTAACACTGAGATCTACGTTGATTACTTAGAATTCAACCCATCTTAGACATGCAGCACAGCTAGTTTTGTAATAAAGAGCAAAAGTTATATATATATATATATATATATATATTTTAAATGGAGAATGCAGCAACAAATATGGTGATGCCATATGAATATTTTATTCTTCCATTCGCAGCAATTAAGCTTATTATTGAGGTAGATGAGCGTTGCTCCCCAGTCTGAGTGTTTGGTCCTGCTGTGTGTGTTTGTCCCCGTGTGTGTCCATGTGACACATGACAGTCTGCTGTGACGAGGTGAGTGGTCCTTGTGACTCCAGTCTGACCCTTACTTTCAATATCAGATGCTAATAAATCCTGACATTAAACTTTATTATGTACGCTACTTAAACACTTTTAGTTTTATCTCATCATAATATTCAAGTGATGGCTGCTTGCATTCTGTATGCGCTGCTGATATTATATGAGGAGTCAAATCTGCTGTAGTTCTAAGATGTGGATTAGCAATAAGAAGAGACGGCTACTTCAGTCACCTCTCGAAGGGCAGCAGCTGATATTCAGACTCACTTCAATTGACACCAAGTGTGCATCTCTGCAGCCCGGAGCCTCCACCCTGGAGCTCCAAGGAGGTGGCGTTGACTCCACTGGGCGCCAACTGGGAGGAACTTGGAGCTCGAAAAACTAAGAGGCCTGCAATTCTCCACTATGCCCACTAGAGGGGGAGTACCGTCATATTAGTCAAACTTAGTCGTAATAATGAAGTATCAAGTCATATAATTATAAGATGATAAGTCATAATAATATAATAATAACGATCAAGTGCCAGTGACCTGCTATTACTATTAACAGACTTGCATTTAATTTGGTTCTTCTTCTTTAGTAACGTGAGACTCGCAGTCAGATTAACAGGATTTAAGTAACAAATTTTGGGGTTTGTGTTAAGTAGTGAGAAGTCAAGTAAAATGACACCTATTATTGGCAAACTAAGAAAATTACAATATGTAAGCTTTCGAGGCAACTCAGGCCCCTTCATCAGGTAAGATGTAATAATAAAAAAATGATCGCTTATATTTTAATGTGATATCGGCGAGTATTTAGCAGCTGAAGTTCTTACAGATTTGTGCCACTCGTCCAGCTCAATTTCTCCTTCTTGCTTAGCCGACTTTCTCTTCCCAAGGCATGCCATAATACTCACAGACACTCACTTTGTATATGTCGCTCTCTCCTCGGTGTCTCCATCACTGATGTTCTCCTTTATCATTTCTCGGCGCTCCTTAAATCTCCCGAGTGTGCGCACATAACCGTGGACTGTCTCAGCCCGTCTTGTGTTAATGGCGGACACTTTGAGATCGCAGCACCGACTGAGCCTCGACTGTAAGCAGACGGCTATTCACGTGAGGCTCACTCCGCTAAGTCTCAGTGTGACACGCGCGCTTCACGGAGTGCCCGACTGGTTTAGTCCGGTGCCGCGCTTTGAGATCAGCGGGAACGCGCACTGCGGGGAGGTTGGGAGGTCAAAGGCGGAGCGCAGGTTTGGTCCGCACGTTGAACGGCACCTTCAGGTTATTACAATTGACCGGGCAGGTTATGAGATCGCAGGTGACTTTGACTTCAGTTTGAAAGACACAAATACAAACACGCGTCTTCAACTTCAGAGTTTGACTGTGCCGCCACCATTTACGTGATTCCATTTGATTGTCTGTTTTTTATTTATTTATTTATTTATTTATTTGTTTATTTATTTATTTATTTATGCGCACTGCACTTTGGGATAGCTGTGGTTGGCGTCGGGGAGTTGCGACAGCAGGTGAGGTAATTAGCCGTTCCGGCGCCTAAATTACCTGCGGATTATTATAAAGGCTAATACCGAAAACTGGAGCTGAGTTGGCCTTGTTCACACGGGCGCTAAGTTTTTGGATAAACGAACATGCTCTGAACGTCCTAGACGTTTATGTTGCATTTTGTGGTGGCGATCGATTGACTTCTACACCGGCGTTCGTTTGTCTCTGTCTAACGCCAGCCTGCAGCCCAAATTGTAGTTTGTGTGTTAACCTGTGGAGGCAGTGTCGGGACCTGGATATGAAAGCCCTTGTCGTTTTATTTGATGTGCCTCCTTTCATTATGGACCATTTTGCTATGTTAGATATTAATCTTCTTGTTTTAAAAATACTCGTAATACGGCGGCGTAGGGAGAGAAAAAATTGCCGCCGCTACAGGGTTCATCCTCTGACTGCACAACGTCGGGTTAAAGGAAGTTTTTTTGTGCTTTATGATGAAATGCGAAAATTTCCGCGCAAGTTTTTTAACTACTGTCGGATGTCGGTTTCCACTTTTGATTGTCTGCTGCAGCTGGTGCAGTGCCACATTGCACGCCGATCAACCAATATGCGACTTGGTGTTAGCCCCGAAGAGAGACTACTTGTCACTTTGAGGTAAGGAAACAGTAGTCGAGTATGCAGCGCTTACACCGGTGTTATGCACTGAAATGCACCCCCCGCCATGGATTGCCCTCCCCTACATAATCGTTATCAAATATTATATTAGAACATAAATTAATAGGTTCATGGTTTACAAATTACATGAGACAATAAATAAAATAAGCAATATGAAAATATATATGTTGTATATGAAAACATAAAACGATCCGGTCTTCCGAAGCGTAAAATAAACGCGCAGAAAAAGAACTAGAAGCGGTTTCCTTGCGTTCGTTGGGTTTTGAACGCCAAGAAAAAGCTGCATGCAACGTGTTTTTGATGCCGTATAAACGCGTGCTGCCGGACAAACGCCGTCACCAAAGCCCGTGTGAACACTCTCATTGACTCCTACGTGTAGAAAACACTCGGCGCTTGATCCGCGCTCACTGGATGCTACTTAACGCAAAGAAACGCTCGATTTTAACGCCCGTGTGAACAAGGCCTAAGCGGGCGGTGATAGCAAGAAGATGATTCGCTGACGCTCACTTTGATTGATATTTATTCCGCCCTTAGCCCAGCCCTTAACGACTCAGGTCTGTCAATATCGATATGGGCTGTGAAAATCAACTCTCTAGATATTCACACATATATTACACGTCATTTATGTGAGTGTACGTGCAGACTCGACCCCGACCGCGTCCCACAGTGAGGGGTACTTGGGCATGCGGCACAAGAAAAGTGAGACGAAGATCAAAGAATCTAAGTAATATTTATATGTCATTGAAATGTATTATTATCAGACATGGTTTAGGCACCTATGTCATCAGGAAGGCACCAGAAAACGGGACCTCAAGGTTACTATTATGGAAGTTAATTTAGAGCACGGATGCTGTGAATGTCAGAGTTGTAATAAATTAAGTTACCCTGCATACTTTAAAAGAAAGTCTCGCCATCATTTCATTTTTCACAATTTGTGAAAACAAGACATGGTGTCAGAATAGAGGACAGTCATGGATTTTGTTGGAGTTCCCTCGCCACAAATTCACTGGGATTCTCTTAACCTGCCGGGAGAATGGAAAAAGTTCCGACAGCACGTGGAGCTGATGTTTTCTGGCCCGCTAAAAGGCAAAGACGAGAGTGAGAAATGCAGCTACCTGCTCCTGTGGACTGGGGAAAAAGGAAAAGACATTTTTAACACATGGACTCTCACCCAGGAGGAAGCCAAGGTACTGAAAACTTATTATGACCACTTTGAGGCGTTTGTCATGCCTAAGACGAATACAATATTCGCGAGATACAAGTTTAATGAGAAGACACAGGGTATAAATGAGACTTTTGATCACTTTGTAACAGAGTTAAAATTGCTGGTGAAGGACTGTGCTTATGCAAACGAAGATGAGATGGTCAGGGATAGAATAGTGTTTGGCACAAACTCAGCGAAAGTGCGAGAGAAACTTTTAAGTGCCGGGTCTGAGCTAACATTAAATAAAGCCGTGGACATCGCAAGATCACACGAGAGAGCACAAGCACAGCTGAGAACCTTTGATGCATGTACTCCGAGCGGCTCACATGAACTGACTGTGAACGCAGTACGCAGAGAACAAGCAAAAGCTCCAAAGAGCGCTGAACAAAAAACGCATTACACAATTGAGAAGGCAGCAAAAGAATATGAAGCGAGTGACGCATACAAGCATATTCATAAGTGTAGCTACTGCGGAAACAAAGCACACGGTGGAAAAAGTCAACGTCCATCTAAAGGAAGACAGTGTGGAAAATGTGGTGAATTGAACCACTTCGCTAAAGTTTGCAGGACTGGGAAAGGTAAACCCATGCATGCAGTGTGTGATGTCTCAGATAAAGAGGAAGACGAGCTGTTTATTGATGCAGTAAGAAAGGAGCAACCCTCTGAAGCTGAACAAGCCTTTGTAGACATATCAATAGGAGAGCAAGGTGTAAAGCTTAAGTTTAAATTAGACACTGGTGCACAAGTTAATGCAATTCCTGTGAGTGAGTACAATAGTCTACTGAGTGAATACAAACTGCAGTCCTCTGTACACAAGCTAACAGGGTATAGAGGAGAGCAGCTTATAGTAACAGGTACATGTATGCTGCATTGTAAATACAAGGAGCGCAGCATGGTTTTGGATTTCTATGTTATAGAGACACAGGCACCTCCAGTGTTAGGGCTAAAGGCATGTCTAGATTTAGATTTGATTAGGCTAGTCCTAGCAGGGACCTCAGCACCTGACATACAGTCCATAAAAGAAGAGTTTGCTGATGTTTTTAAGGACATTGGTCTGTTCCCTGGAGAGTGTAGTATTCACCTTGACCCTGCAGCAGTTCCGGTAGTGTACCCGCCAAGAAGGATTCCTCTTGCCTTACGAAGTCAGCTAAAGGAAGAGCTGCTGAATATGGAGAAATCAGGAATTATTTGCAAGGTGACAGAAACAACTGCTTGGGTGAATGCATTGGTGGTCGTTAAAAAACCAAGAACAGGTAAGCTCAGAGTTTGTCTTGACCCTAGCCTGGAGACTTGAACAAAGCTATTAAATGGCTCCACTACCCTCTGCCAACATTAGAGGACATCACAGCTGACAGGAGCACGCTGCTTTAGCGTAGTACATGCCTGTTTGGGATACTGGGCTATAAAGCTCATGGAAGAATCTTCTCTGTTGACAACATTTTTCATTTTTACAGTATTACTATTTAATTTAATCTTGTTTCTTTGTATCAGTATACTGCTACTGGATTATGTGAATGTTTCCCTTGGGATTAATAAAGTATCTATCTATCTATCTATCTATCTATCTATCTATCTATCTATCTATCTATCTATCTATCTATCTATCTATCTATCTATCTATCTATCTATCTATCTATCTATCTATCTATTTGACACCCCATTTGGACGCTATCATTTCCTGCGCTTACCATTTGGCCTTATCTCTGCCCAGGATGAATTTCAGAGGGAAACAGATGAGACATATCAAGGCCTCCATGGAGTGGTTGCCATCGTGGACGACATCCTCATCTATGGCACAACCCACGAAGAGCATGACCAGAACCTCCGTGCCATGCTACAACATTCACGGGAGAAAGGAGTCCGTCTCAATGCTGAGAAACTCGCCATCGGAGCCACTGAGGTCAGCTACTTTGGTCATCGCTTCTCAGCTGAAGGCATCAAACCAGACCCAGTGAAAATCTCTGCTATCAAGATGAAGAAGCCACCAAAGAATTGGGCAGAACTGGAGACAATGCTAGGCATGGCAAATTACCTCCCCAAGTTTGCACCTAATCTGTCTGAGGTCAGTGCGCCAATGCGTCTTCTCTTGAAGCAGTCGAGCGACTTTTTATGGGATAAGCAACATGATGCAGCATTTCAGAAAATGAAAGACATCATTACTAGAGAAGCAGGACCAGTTCTTGCCTATTTCAACCCTGAGAAAGACCTCTACTTGCAAGTAGATGCACCAAAATATGGGCTTGGTGCTGTATTGCTACAAGAAGGCAGACCCATCAGCTATGTTTCCAAGTCACTCACAGACAGTGAGATAAATTATGCCAAGACTGAAAAAGAAATGTATGCAATTCTCTTTGGGTTCAAGCATTTTCACCAATATGCATATGGTCGTTGAGTTTGTGTGGAGTCAGACCATAAGCCATTGGAGTCAATCTAACCATTAGCCACAGCCCCACCAAGGCTGCGGAGAATGATCCTTCAACTGCAGAGATATGAGTTCCACATTGCTCACCGACCAGAAAAAGACATTCCTGTTGCCGATACACTCTCAAGACAGTCCATTGCCTCCCATGACAGCAACCTCAGTGAAGGGATGGATGTGTACGTTCACACAGTTTTCAACAGCTTACCAGTGACTGACACCAGATTAAAGGAGATCCAAGCTGAAACGGAGAAAGATGAACATCTTAGTGCTCTGAGAACAGCTATTCACAATGGATGGCCTGAGAAGAGGAGAAAGTGCCCCCAGAACATCTTGCAGTTCTGGAATCACCGAGATGAGTTGTCTGAAATCAATGGAATTGTCTTTAAGGGAGAAAAAATGGTCATTCCTACAAGTGTCAGAGAACAAATGCTAATGAAGATCCATGCAAGTCACATGGGCATGGAAAAATGCAAACAAAGAGCACGTGATATAATGTTCTGGCCTGGAATGTCAAAGCAAATAGAGGCAATTGTAGCAAAGTGTCAAATCTGTCTTGAACGTTATCCATCGAACAGCAAAGAACCCATGATACCTCACCGCATCTCAGACAGGCCATGGCAAGTTGTAGGTACAGATATATTCACTTGGAAGAGTGGAAACTACCTCATAACTGTTGACTACTATAGCAGATATTCTGAATTAGACAAACTTCACACCACCACATCAGCAGCTGTGATACGCAAGCTCAAAGCAGCCTTCGCTAGACATGGCATTGTAGAGACATTAAAATCAGACAATGGACCCCAATACACATCATTGGAGTTCAAATCATTTGCCAAGTTGTGGGAATTCACACACATCACTTCAAGTCCACACTATCCACAGAGTAACGGTCTTGCTGAAAGAACTGTGCAGACAGCCAAAGCACTTTTGGACAAAGCTTATGCAGATGGAAAAGACCCATATCTCAGTCTGCTTGAATATCGTAACACGCCAGTGGGCAATTTTAAGTCCCCAGCACAGCTGTTGATGAGCCGCAGACTTCACTCAATTCTGCCAACAACAAGCAAGCAGTTACAACCGCAAGTTGTTAGTCATAAGGAAGAATTCATAAGAAGGAGCCAAAGACAACATCACCAAAAGGTTTATTGTGACAAATCATCCAAGCCACTGCCACCACTTGATGCTGGAGCAACTGTCAGACTCCAAGAACAGGGACATTGGAAACCACTGGTTGTCATCCAACCAGCTGGAACTGATCGATCGTATATCCTCCGCACGTCAGATGGACAGGTGTATCGCCGCAACCGCAGGCACATCCAGAGTACTAAGGAAAAGCTTACTTCGAATAATGTCAACATTGCAGACACCGAACCAGATGAACAAAGTGACACACAATTAAAATCCACACATGTAAACACACCAGTCTCACCTGAAGTTTGCACACCTGAAAACACACCACCGTTACCTGATACTTGCACCACTGAATCATTGCCTAGTTCAGGATCACATTTACCCTCATATCGCACTCGGTCTGGACGAGAAGTCACACCACGAACAGTCCTAGATCTGTGAGTTGTAAAGAGTGTAGGTGGACTGCGGCCATATTTAAAAATGAAAATGTCCTTGTGTTTTTAGAATGTGTTTGACTTTATATAATGAGTATGTCTGTAAGATACCGCGATTCTGTTTTGCATTGCTACGTGTTCTTCTGTATTGTTATTTATACTGATAGGCAATTATTAAAACATTGGTATTTGTAAGTTTAATTATTCGATAATATATCCTGAAGTCATAGGACAATGTTACGTTGATTGTGTTCTATCATTATTTTAAGGAAGGGGATGTAATATTTATATGTCATTGAAATGTATTATTATCAGACATGGTTTAGGCACCTATGTCATCAGGAAGGCACCAGAAAAAGGGGACCTCATGGTCACTATTATGGAAGTTAATTTAGAGTACGCATGCCGTGAATGTAAAAGCTGTAATAAATGAAGTTACCCTGCATACTTTAAAAGAAAGTCTCGTCATCATTTCATTTTTCACAATTTGTGAAAACAAGAAAACATGTATTTACAGTTTTTAACAATCTCATGAGGTGTACCTTTAGTAAACTGTCCCAAAAAGTCCAATTTATCTCGCGGATTCCCTATCACATCATCGATATCTCGGTCAAATGCTCCAATAAAATCCACATATTTCAAGGGATCACCGTCAAATATTGAAATCACTCTGTATGGCACATAAGGCGCCTGAGTCTTATACTGTTGGTCTTTCTGTTGATCATGACTCTGTTCGTAATGCTGTTGTTGAAATAGTGCTGGAGTTTTATTTTGTTGATCATAAAACTGTAGCTGAGGAGTGTTTTTACTTTCATTTTTATACGAAAAGTTACGACTGCTTGCATCTAGTGGTTTTTGAAATCTCACATCTGGTCTCTAAGGCACATTACCAGGATTCGGTTTACTTGGACTGTGACTGCGTCCTATAAGAGCTCTCAATTTGGCATCAGACTCTGCTATAGCTGCTTCCAGTTCCAATTGATCTCTTTTAGCTTTCAACTGTATTTCTTCAAACTCTCTTTTAGCTTTCCACCGAGCATTCTCAGATTTCCACTGTGCTTCTTCCATATCTAGAGCTTGTTGCCTTCTTTGGTCCTCTGTTTTAGTCAACAACACAACATGTGCTGCCTCCTGAGATCTGATGACACTACTTGAAGTAGCCGCTGAACTTGCACGACTTTTAGATTTTGCGGAGATTTGGGAGTCTTTAACTGAAGTAGCCGCTGTACTTGTACAACTTTTAGTTGTTGCAGAAACTGCAGGAGAAATGTCGTCTTTTGTTCTGTAGTCCCTGAATTGTTTACCAGAAAAGTCAGGTTGCTGGTTGAGGCTTTTATTGTGGTATGTTTCAAAAACCCAATTCATTGTATAGTCCATAAATGTATTAAAAGTTTTCATTTTAGCATCAAAATCCTTTTATAACATTTTCCGTGTATCTTCGTTACTCTGGAAGAATAAAAGTTTGTTGCTTAACCTTTTATATTCCATTCTCAGACTGAGGAACTGATTTTTGATAA
>NC_053157.1:240454848-240502848 GCF_016835505.1 Polypterus senegalus | reverse complement strand
ACTACTATGCATTGTTTATGTACATTGTCCCTTTCTCGAACCTCCACCTTATCATGGTGGAGTGGTTTGCAGGTCCCAGTGATCCTAGGAGCTCTGTTGTCCGGGGCTTTATTCCCCTGGTAGGCCACCTAAGACAAACTGGTCCTAGGTGTGATGAATGAAAACTTTGGATGCGTTATCCCTTGCAAGGACGCGGGTCACCGGGGCCCCCCTCTGGAACCTCCCTCTGCCTTCAGGTGGGGGGATGGGTCCTAACTGTTGTTTGTGCATATGCACCGAACAGCAGTTTGGAGTACCCACCCTTTTTGGAGTCCCTGGAGGGGGAACTAGAGGGCATACCTTCTGCGCACTCCCTCGTTCTGCTGGGAGATTTCAATGCTCACGTGGGCAATGACAGTGAGAGCTGGAAGGGCATGATTGGAAGGAATAGCCCCCCCGATCTGAACCCGAGCGGTGTTTTGCTATTGGACTTCTGTGCCCATCACGGATTGTCCATAACGAACACCATGTTTAAGCATTGGGGTATTCATATGTGCACTTGGCACCAGGACACCCTAGGCCTCAGTTCAATGATCGACTTTGTGGTCATGTCTTCGGACTTGCGGCCACATGTCTTGGACACTCGGGTGAAGAGAGGGGTGAAGCTGTCAACTGATCACCAGCTGGTGGTGAGTTGGCTTCGATGGTGGGGGAGGATGCCGGTTAGGCCTGGTGTACCCAAACGTGTTGTGAGGGTCTGCTGGGAACATCTGGCAGAGTCCCCTGTCACAAGCAGCTTCATCTCCCACCTCTGGCAGAACTTCGACCACGTCCCGAGGGAGGTGGGGGACATTGAGTCCGAATGGGCCATGTTCCGTGCCTCTATTGTTGAGACGGCTGATCGGAGCTATGGCCGTAAGGTGGTCGGTGCCTGTCGTGGCGGCAATCCCTGAAGAGGGATTCCGTCAAGCTGAAGAAGGAGTCCTACAGGACCCAATTGTCCTGTGGGACTCTAGAGGCATGTAATAGGTACCGGCAGGCCAAGCAGAATTCGGCTTCGATGGTTGCAGAGGCAAAAGCTCAGGCTTGGGAGGAGTTTGGGAAGGCCTTGGAGAACGACTTTCGGATGACTTCGAGGAGATTCTGGTCCACCATCCAGTGTCTCAAGAGAGGGAAGCAGTGCAGTGTTAACGTCCTCACATGTCTGACTCAGGATATCAAATGGCCTTGTAGATCCTATAACTACTGACATAACGTGTTTTAAGTCCTCCTGGCCTTTCACCAGTTTCTTTACTTTACACTCCAGTTTGTTTTTATTATGTTTGGTGTTGTGTGAACTTCACATTTCGCAGTTTGTCGATCTGATGTCTTCTAAACGTCAAGAGCTAACTCACACACCAGTGTGCCTTCAAAATGTCTTGTTTGTTTGACGCACTCTTCAAACCCAAACTCAATCTTACGTCAATTAAATTAAACCTTTCTTTTAATCTTTATTGTCATTCCTGTTTGTTAAATCAAATCTAAGTTGTGTCATGAAATGTCAAACAAATATGTTGTGAAAATATCAGGACATAGAAAGAGAAGAAGAAATCACAAAGTGAATGTGAATTTTAATCTGACTACGCATGTCTTCTTGTGTGTCCAAACAGAAACAGCTGGGGGTGACACTGAGTGACATCAAGAGGAAACTTAAGGAGAGAGTGAAGACACTGAAGGAGATGAGGAGAGCGATGGACGAGATGAAGGTGAGTGGAATAGGAAGACAACACTTCATATCAAAGAGGGCAGAAATTAATGAGAACTTGAAAAGCAGCAGAGCTTCACTGGTGATGATGAGTAGGGACACGAGAAGGGAGAGTTAGAGAAGACGTGTTGTGGTGTCCTTCATGGCCTTTCACTGTTGACAGAATCCCAGGTGTTATTCAGTGGAGACTCAGACAGCATCACCCTAAAGTCCTCTGATAATCCATCAGCTGCTTAAAGGGGACTTAACTCTACTAACAGAAACTCACATTGAAGCTTGACGCTGATGTTCTGAATTAGATCAGCGGGCACAACGTCCATTAATGGACTAAGTTTTTTTTATTTTTTAAATTCCATTGCATGCAATCAATTTCAACTTATACAACAAATGACTTTCAATGTCAAAATAAAAAAATTAAAAAAATCAGAAAGTTGAAAAAGAAATCTAAACAAACAAAAAAAAATTAAAAACTACCAAACAGGATTTACGCTGCAGCCAAGAAAAAGAGAGAAGAGTCAAGAACTGGGCCAAAATTCCTGATCGGATCTTATAACTGAGAATTTGTTTTTTTTAAATATCAAACATCAGTGACCCAGTGACTTATCACAGGTGGCCTGGGGGTCTTCAAGTTCAGCAGCACAAGTTCACGAGCTCACAATCTGGTAAAGGCAGTTACAGTCAATGTGTCCTCCTCCACTTTAGGCCCTTCTGGTAGCCCAACAACCACAGCTGTTAGTGAGTTAGGAGTGATTGTGACCCCAAAGCTGTCTGATAAAACATTCAAACATTTTGTCCCTAAAAGATGTTACTTTGTTGTCCTCCCAAAACATGTGACCCAGTTAGGCTGGATATCGATTCCCACACTCAATGGTTCGATTCTTCCCAATTTTAAATGAAATAAATGTGATCGATGAAAGAGTCGAAGTCAGATGGTTGAATATTTTGCACATATGGAGCTGGAGTGTATTCTATGCATGACTGACTTTCAATCCTTTTCTGAGATATTCATTAAAAAATCCTTTTCCCACCATATCCTAGGACCCTTAAAGAGGAGATTCTTTGAAATGTTTTTATATGTTGCTGAGATGCTGTCTGACTCCTCAGGACTGATCAGGAATTCTGGAAAAGAAATGGGTGGGAGATGTAGAAAATTGGTTAGGTTATTTGGGTAGATTTTGTTGTCTGTAGCTTCTGTAAACTTTGCTAATATTAGTGGAGCTAACTTAGTTGTAAACGTCTTTATAAAATTCCACTGGTTGCCATCAGGGCCTGTTGTTTTCCCACTTTGGAGTGAGTCTACAGCATCCAGTAACTCTGAGAGTGTCAGAGGTTTGTCCAGTTCCTCTTAACTAATAGTGTCCAGCTGTTGTCTTTGTTTTACATCAAAGAACTCCTCACACTGTGTCTCATCTTCTTTAAACTGAGTAGAATATGAAGACTTGTAGTACTTGCTAAATATGTGAGTTATATATTTTAGGTTTTATTACTTTATCTGCAGTTGCCCTGGTAATTTCTGTTATTGCATTGCAAACTTCCTGCTTGTTGATTGCTGAGCTAAGATCTTATTAGCCTTCTCTCCATGTTCACCATAATGGTGTTCTGATTTAAAGATGAGTTGTTCAGGTTCATTTGTTATCACGAGATAAATTCTGATTTGAGAGCCTGTCTTTTCCTGTAAAATATCTCTTTTGGAGAGATGGGACATTCTTGATTTATTCTGGAGGTTGTAATGGCCTTCTCTTGTTCATTGTGGTATTTCTCAGTTTTATTAGACTCCAGATCTTAAATATCTCCACTGTTTGACTGAGTGCAGAGTTTACATAATGTACACCTCCAAGTGTTTTACTTCAGCTTTAATATTTTATCAAAAAGGACTGATAGGTTGTCCAGTGGTGGCATCTGCTGAATCTCAGATCCACTTTCCTCCATTCACTTTCCATGTGGAGTTTACCCCTTCTTCCAGTATCTCAGTGGGTTTCTTCCAGTTATTCCACATCTTCCACCACATCCTCACATTTCAGTTTGGTTAATTGGCAGAATCCCCAAATTGGCTTCCATTGTGATCACTAGTGTATCTCTGACCCTTTAATGAGCTGGCAGACTGTCTATGGTAGCACACTCTCTGATGCCCAGTTCTGCCAGGATTCATTTATGTGAAAATTTTCATCCAGCAGAGTCAGAACTCTTCACATACATTTCTGTGCCCAGACACACCAAACTTATCCAAACTAATTTATTTAACACAGACTCACATTAAACAGACTAACACAATCGAGTGTAGTAAAGTACTAAACACAGCCGGTCCAGACCAGTGGGGTGTGTATATAGTTCAAAGAAAGTAGGCGGGCACAATGTGTCACTCAACAGTGTGTAATCCAGACACAGAGGTGATAGCTGAAGAAGTACAAGTGAAGGAGAGCCAACCTCACAGACTGACCTTCACTTCGGTTTATGTTTCTACGCTTGTCTGCTTTTGTTGTTTCCTCCTAGAATTCCTGCTTATTACTAATTCATGAAATCCCCTCTCTATACCCATGATGACTGTGACATTTTTCAGCCAGGATTCCTTCCACTAGATGTTGTTCAAAGTCTTGTTTTATGTCATTTGTATATTTATTAATGTTAATGTTGATTTGGTTGAGTATGTGCTTAATTCTTTGTTTTTGATTTTATGTATAAGCTGCCTTTGTTATGTTCCATGTGGTTTTTGTGTGGCTCACAAAGAGGTGGACCATAAGCCAATCACCACCAGGAGCTTCCCTTCTGCCCTATAAAACCCGAGGGTCTCCCACAGTTTCATTGTGAATGTGCTCTAGAAGTTTGCTAAGTTACTGTGTTCTCTTAGCTGTGCCTTACGCTTTTGTGATTTTCTGGATTTTTCTACCTGTGCTTTGTTTTTCCACCGCTGTCTTTGGAACCTGTTTGGAAACTTTGTTTGCTTGGGATTGGCATGTTTGGCTCAAAAGAGTGTCTGTGTATTTGGAATATAACTTTAAGATGAATAAATGTTTAATTATATAAAGATTCTATGAAGGCCATTATCTATCTATCTATCTATCTATCTATCTATCTATCTATCTATCTATCTATCTATCTATCTATCTATCTATCTATCTATCTATCTATCTATCTATCTATCTATCTATCTATCTATCTATCTACCTATCTATCTAGCTCTTATGTGTGGCATATGCTAAACTTCTGATCACTTTGTCACTAATGCTCCTCAGCTTTTTACCAAAGTCTTAAAATTGTTCTGCAGTACTGGTGGTTTGATCCAAACCCTATTAATTGTTCACTTAGAACTGGACACATTTGACAGTGACAACTGGATCCTTCTTTCCCTACTCCAGCCAGGAGCCTATCCACCCAACCAGGGAGGTTTTCCACATGTGCATCAAAAGGCAAAACACCATATGAGACTCGCTGTATCGGGTGTAAAGCTTCATCTAAATTCCCTAATAATAAATCTCATGTTATCATTTCTTCCTCATTCTAATGGCTGGTTATGAGTTGACCTTTTAGGTTTACTCATCCTTGCCTTCTGTCGCAGAGTTATGTGAGTCACTATCCAGATATGCAAAGTTCTAAAACAGCAGAACACCTCCATTTTTGGGCTTGATGATCCTGGACAGCAGGGACCTTTTACCTCATATTTACTTCCCACATAGTAACACACAGTGAGGTGTCATCATATAAGTATGAGTCATAGTTACAAAAGAAAATTCATTAGTAATAACGCAAAGTTCATAAATGAAGTAGAAATACATCAGACAATGAAATAAAGACTCACAACTCTGAGCTTTACAATGAAAAAGAGATGAAAGAAGTTAAATATGCAAAGAGTTCTTGAAATTAAAGGAAATCTGAATCCCCCTAACCAACACCTAGACACTCTTGTTTGATATCTCCATCTCACAGGTCTGACATGGTGATGTTTTACACCCCAAACTAGAAATTGTTTGATTTTAATACAATTACCATCTAACACACAAGTTAACTCCTCTTTACAAAATATTCTTCTTCTTCTTCTTCTTCTTCTTCTTCTTCTTCTTCTTCTTCTTCTTCTTCTTCTTCTTCTTCTTCTTTATTCCGGGAGTGTGTTGTCCTACTCCACTCCTAACCTCAAGCTGAGCAGGAGATGCCATTTTTAAAGGGAGACTTTTATACAAACTATCAGGTCAAATGGAGTCCTCACAAGACAGTAGAGGTGTCCGTAGCAGCTCCTGCCAATGGCTCTCAAGATCCTTCACAAGGAAGACGTTCATGACTGCATATCTCATAAAGTCCTGCAGTTTCCTTAATAGCAGCGTCAACAGAGTGATGATATTACTCGGTGTAGTGGAGTGAACATATTTTCTGGGAGTCATTCTGCAACTGACCTTCCTTCTGCAAATAAAGTACCACCAGTCACTTCAGCCAATTCAAACTGTCCTTCACAACATCAAAATAACAAAAAATGTGCCTCATGATTGGTTATTCTTATCAGGTGACTAAATTCTAATTCTAAATCTTTATCCTATTTATTCAGATGTCTGTGGTAAGAGAGGTGGAAGAAAATGAGAAGAGCTTCACTGCTCTGATATGGTGCATTGAGGAAGCCCACAGGAAACTGACTGAGAGGATCAAAGAACAAGAAAAGAGAGAAATGGAGAAGGCTGAAAGAGTCCTGGAGCAACTGAAGAAGGAGATTGAAGAGCTGAAGAGGAGAGGAGCTGAGCTGAAGGAGATTTCAGAGACCAAGGACCATCTCCACTTCCTGCAGGTGAGAGCGACACTTCACAGGGACTCTGATCAGACTGGGGTGTGTGGGACCTGAGAACATTTAGACAGAAATTTAAAAGATCTGAGGAGTTTGTACAACATGACAAGAACAGGCCATTCAGCCAGGCACAGATCGTCTTTTCATATTTCCTTAACATTTCCAATATTCTTTTTACAAATATCTCAAAGTTTGTAACTTCAACTACATGACAAATCGATGAATCTACAGCTGTCTGTTTGAAAAAGTGAATTTTAAATGAAGTGTAAAAGATGACATCTAATAAAGGATGGTGCCAACTCTTCAGCCAGTCCACCTCCTGATGTCTCCATCCTTTAACTGATGAGATTCAAATCCTTCAGCATTTCCTCACAGCTCAGACCCCACAGTCCAGTCTCGTCTCTCATCTCTCATCTTTCTTTTGTGTTTTTCTCTCACACTCCACACAATAGTCCTGATGTCGACTGTGTTTCAAAGACATTATGGAGATTCAGTTCTTGATTTACACTCCACACATTATGGTCGCTACATAACTCAGCTTGTCGTAGCTTTCTCTATTTTGTATGGTTGATGATGATGATGATAATGATGATGGTGATGAAGAATCAAAGGCTCCCAAGATTTCCTCACAAGTCACACTTATTAGCTGCAAACCTTCAATTGTATAATCATATTAAAGAGCTTTTTCCCTACATGTGTTAGTCTTTATATTTAATTTAATTTAATTAAGTTTGTCTCAGAACAATAAAAAGCTGAAATTCTTGTTTTGTGTGCCAAGTCAATTCTAGACCCCCCTGCCCCCTCAGTCCCTATTTCTTGACTCTCCGCTCATGGAGTCCTGTGTGAAAAGCTCATTGATAGTTAAGGTTGATAATCCCTGATGCTCCACTACACTCCACTAAATATTCTCTCCTAAATAACCAACAAGTCAATGACAGGCGTTCTCACCATCAAAACCCACACTGACTGCCCACCACACTGATCCTTAATTCAGAAGAGCCCCCTCTTATCAGCATTACTTACTTTTTATGTCTCCTTTCTGAAATCTCATCCCCTCTTCTCTCCTGATTCAGACTTTCTCCTCTCGCTGTGTCCTTCCTGCTGATGGAGACTCGCTGAGCTTCACTGTCACCGCTGATTTCTCATTTGAGGACCTGAGAAAGGAGCTGTCAGGTCTGACAAAGAGTCTGAAGAAGATCAGCCAGTGGGTCATCATGAGAAGGACTCCATCAGGTACAGTGTCTGGTGACATTGTGTTTGTTATTGATGTCCATTAGGAGGACCAGAGTGACAATAAGAGGACACTGAAGAAGGCCTGCTCTTTAACATTTATCTGCCATCCTTTGCTGTTTATTATTTTTTACTATATAGCGCATTTCACAGTCATTAGCTGAGTGATAACAAACTCTCTAAATAATCAGCTGAGTTTAATCAGATGTTTTAGAATTTTCACTTGAAATGTTACACTCCTAATACTTTTTCCATATACTCTCCTAAAAGTCCTTTTTTCACTTAACTTTGAGATTCTTTTTATTTCCTTTGCTTTGCTCACCTTAAGATTAATGAACAGAAATGTGTTTTAAATGGCTAAGCCGGCTCAGAGCACAAATGAATTGTTTATTTGAGAACAGAGAAGACATTAATGGAATCAAATTGAGCTCAGCGTCAGTGCTTTATAACATCAGAACATCTCAATCTGCTCCTGCTGTCTTCGGTTTCCATTACATTCTGCTGGATGGAGTCCACGTTGAAAGTTCACGTTCATCATTTTCAGCTGTGCTCCCCCTGGGCTCTCGTGTTTTATATTCCTGCTGTTGTTTGCTCAGAAGTCGTGTCTCCCACCGAAATTTGAAAGGAATTTACACACCAAAAGCATTTGATTTGATATATTTTGGTGGTTAAGATAAGCAAATTGGAGGACTGCGTCAGACCTCTGAGTACTTGAGGACCACCTGAACATTTCAGTGAGTGCAGCCTCAGAGTAAAACACACTTTATAAATTATGAATTATGTACATTTACACATAAAGACAGCGATTTGATTAAACACAAACTAAGGTCAAGCAGCCAAGAGCACAGGGTCCATCACAGCCGTCCACCACATTAGACATATACTGTATGTGTGTATTGTGAAAATAAGTAGAGAGACTGGGAACAAAGAGTTGGTGTACCACCCTGAAATACCCCGTTTAATGATGAAGATGAAATAAAAAGCACAAAGACGGAGCACAATGATGACATCTGCTGCAATGAAAGGCTGTCAAGTTAAAGTCACTTGTGAGTCGGAGCTCCGTCTTCCTCAGATCTGTAATGAACACCCACTTCTGGTGACATTTTGTAGTGGTGTCACTGAAGAGGCGGAGCTTAATTAGCGGGCTGTGGAAGTGGCGTCACTCGTCTTGTGGCCTGTGAAATCATTGAAGTGATGACGTTAGCAGGAGCAGCACCCTCTTGACTCAGGGTGGGATTTCTTAAGTAGACGGACCTTTGAAGATGTGAAGAACTGTACCTGCTTGTCAATATGTATTAAATACAGAATATTTATGACATTGGTTGTCAGGACAAACACCTAGAAATGGAGTTCAAGGGACCTTCTGTAGACCTCTATGATCAAATTTTGGTGAGGCAAAGATCAGAGCCAAGGGATAAAGCCATTTGTAAATCTTTGAGTGTTACCAGGAGCAGAGCAGCTTCAAAAATTGTGGAATGGAAAATGTTTGGAAACACCAGGACACTTTCTAGAGTTGGCCAGTCTGAGTAACTGGGAAGGAATGGCTTTGGCCAGGGAGGTGACCAAAAATCTAATGGTCACTACAACAGAACTTCAGAAGTCCTCTGCTGAAATGAGAGAAACTGTCTGACAGATTGGCCATCTCAGCAGTGCCCCACAAATCAAGTGCTTATGGTAGAGCGGCCAGGGAGAAGATACTCTCAAGTTAAAGACAAATGACAGCCTGAGAGCTTCAAGGGAATGATTCAAAGATCTGATGAGGCAAACATTGAACTCTTTAGACAGAAGACCAAGCAGGATGTCTGGAGAGGACCAGGCACTGCTCATCACCTGCCTAATGTCATTTCTACAGTGAAGATGGTGGTGACAGCATCAGGCTATGTGGACAGAGTGACAGGTCAGAACTGAGGGGAGGAGACGTGCAGTCAAATATAAAGAGGACCTTAAAGTAAACCTGTGACCTCAGACTGGGCGATGGATCAACAACCTGAAGATTACAGCCAAGACAACACTGGAGTGGCTTTGTGACAAGTCTGAATGTCCTTGAGTGACAAGAATGAGACCCCACAGAACAGGAGAGACCTGAAGATGGCAATTCACAGACGCTTACCTTGAAATCTGACGGAGTTTGAGAGGATCTGCCAGGAAGAATGGGATCAACTGGCCAAATACAGGAGGGCAAAGCTTATATTGACACTTAGTCATGAAGACCACCAAAGGTTCTTCAACAAACACCTGACTTAAATGTCTGAATACTTCTAGTAAGGAGACGTTTCAGTTTTGATTTGTTATAAAAGTGCAGACCTTTCTGAAGACCTGCGCTCACTTTGTCATTATGGGTTACTGATTGTAGACTGATGAGCACAAAAGGCACTGTACAAAATTCCCAGCTTTATGCTGAACCTGAAGACACGCCCCACAAGACTACTGCGCATGCACAGCGTTTTGTTCCTGAATTGTAACGCGCTCACAGTCTCTTTCTGCTTGTTTGCGTTTTTCAAGTTACAGTTTGCTGTTACCTTTTGTAACCTTGTGTTGTGCGTTACTGACAAAGTAAGTCTTTTCCTTTTTTTTCAGCGTTCACTGTAACTTAACATCTTAGTTAAAGTTGCAACTTGACGGTCAGTTCAATTATAAAAAAACGCTATTATGGCTATGTTTGCTGTTTGCGAGTGAACATATTGATAAGTCTGTGCACTGTTGACCTTAGGGGAGAGATGCGCTGTATTTTACTTCGCTCCAGGACGTTAAAATGTGTTAATTCTTACAGTATTAAACGTAAAGGTTTGTTTTGTAAACGAATGCCGTCTTGTATGGAGGAATATTTCGAACAAAATTAATTAAATAAATAAATAAATAAATGCGCAAATAAATAAAAGTACTGTGAAAAGTGAGCATAAATAAATAAATGTGTCACGAAATATGTTTTTTGTTGCTTATTTATTTATTTGTTTATTTAATTTTGTCCGTAACATTGCTCCAAACCATCATGAAATACGACTTGAAATAAAACTGTCACTTTCACTCATCAAAGTTGAGATGGTGGGCTCTAACACCCCCTCTAGTTATTGATTGGTGAATCGATAGCACAAGAATTAATTAGAAAAATGTTTACTACTGCTGATGAAATGGATTCTGCCGAAGATATTGCGTATTTCAGAGAGAGAATTGAAGATTTATCGGAAGAAATTGAAATGTTGTTACAAAGTTTGCCACTGATCAGATTTGTAAAGTTGTTTGAAAAAGTAGCTGCGAATCTGCACCTGACTTTATACTCGTAAAACAAGGGTTAGATACTCAGTTCAAAATATTAGTTGGCGCTGCTTTGGGCATTCAATGTCAAAGTACCTAAACTAATAGAGCCGGTGCAGCTTACCGTATATCAAACTGGCTCATTCGCCTTGTGATCGTCTTCTCCGATACACCATATAGATCTGCAATCTGTCGTACTTTTAAACCGCATAACAGAAGGTGTTTTATTGACTCAGCTGGAATGTCAAAGGATGGACGTCCAGAGCAGCGAACTGCGTCACCTGAACTGGAGTGCAGTCGAGTCCGGTCCACCAGTTCTTCGATAATTTCAAAAATAGTTTCATCTATATCGGAGTCTAAAAGAGCCGCCAACATTATAATTTCTTCCGATAAATCTTCAATTCTCTGTCTGAAATACGTAATATCTTTGGCAGAATCCATTTCATCGGCAGTAGTAAGCATTTTTCTAATTAATTCTTGTGCTATCGATTCACCAATCAATAACTAGAGGGGGTGTTAGAGCCCACCCTCTCAACTTTGACGAGTGAAAGTGACAGTTTTATTTCAAGTCGTATTTCATGATGATTTGGAGGAATGTTACGGACAAAATTAAATAAATAAATAAATAAATAAATAGTCAACAAAAGTCATATTTCGTGACATATTTATTTATTGGGGCTCACAATTCATGACACAGTTATTTATTTATGCTCACGTTTCACAGTACTTTTATTTATTTATTTTATTTAATTTTGTCCAAAATATTCCTCCATAGTCTTGGACGTTACGCTGTTTCTTTTATTCTTGTTAATAGTGCCACCTACTGGTTTGATTAAACAATACGTAAAGATGAGTGATGTTTAACTTTGCTCTTCCTGAATACTGTGTAACTTTGACATTTCATTAGTTATGTTCATATATGTATTTCATTTGTATTTGTGCACTTATTGTATTTATTTATTTCTGTTTAGATACCACACATACACTTACGTATACAAATCTATCAAAGTACTTGAAGCGAGCTGGTGAAGGGTGTTATCTACTCTCTGGTGTAGCTGCGGTTCTTTCTAATCGAAGAATTAGGCCAGCAAGTGTACAATCAGCACAGTGACGTACAACTGTCTCTCACAGGCACATTAATCCATTTAAAATTAAATCAACAACACAGTAAAGTGTGCAGAAAGTGAGGAGGTCTCAATACTCTGACTTCCTGTATATTTATTATTAATATGAATATTCAGAGCGACATTTGGCCTAATTGACAGCCCTTGTATATTTTATAAATGTTTTATTTGAACTCCTCTGCCTTTGTAATCCGTGTTTAAGAACTAAACTAAGATCCCACAATGCCATCTTCTCAGTTTCCATTCTTCTTCTCTTTTCTTTTTATTTTCAGCTCATGAAGCTCCAGTTTTCGCCCTCCAGCCTCCTGAACCTCAGAGCAGAGACGACTTTTTAAAATGTGAGTTTGTGCTCTGACTGAATGGATCATCCATCCATCCATCCATCCATTTTCTATCCCGCTGAATCCGAATACAGGGTCACGGGGGTCTGCTGGAGCCAATCCCAGCCAACACAGGGCACAAGGCAGGAACCAATCCTGTGCAGGGTGCCAAGCCACCGCAGGACACACACAAACACACCCACACACCAAGCACACACTAGGGCCAATTTAGAATCGCCAATCCACCTAACCGGCATGTCTTTGGATTGTGGGAGGAAACCGACGCAGACACGGGGAGAACATGCAAACTCCACGCAGGGAGGACCCGGGAAGCGACTGAATGGATCATCAAAATAAAAATCATTGAAGTTTTATTAGAGCAGGACAGGCTTAGGATATGAAAGTCTGAGTGTTGTGTGACTGAGGGGCTGAGAGTGATGGGGGTCCTGTGACTGGTGCATTATGGGATAGAGAGACTCAGGCAGAGAATCACCAAAGCCGTCTGTTGAACCCGAGTCCTGATGTGTCCAAAAATGTTTAAATAGGAAAAGAAAAAAATAAAATCCATGTGATTGGGTGCCCTTACTTTATCACATGACTGTATATACAGTGAATCACCAAAGCCATCTGTTGAACCCAAGGTGAAGACTACAAGACCGCATACACAGAGCTTCTAATATTCTCAAGATGTTTGAGGGTCCACAGGACTGTAGCCCACCTCCCTGCTGAAACCATCAGAGTAAATTTGACCTCAGATTGAACAGAAGGAGAGTTTAAATGGAGGAGAAAATGCAGTGTGGTGTGGTGGTGAAGACTCTGGACTTCAATCCCTGAGGTTGTCAGTTCAAATCCCACTACTGACACCACTGTGTGACCTCAGCAAGTCACTTCACCTGCCTGGGCTCTGATTGGACAAAGAAAAGAAAAGGAAACAATAGAATCTGAGATGATGGGAGTCACCTTGGATAAGAATGACAGTCAAATAATAATATGAGATGACAGGAAACACACTAAAGAAAGAAAGAGAGAGACAATTACAAATAGGAAAGGCACGATAGATAGATTAAAAATAGTAAATACTAATTGCAGCTTTTATTGAAATAATCGATGTGGTTGTGAAGTGTGACAGTGGATTGATTTTAAATTAAAGAGGTGGACTGTGACAATAAAATATGTCATTTAATAAAGCCAGCGGTCAGTGTGGACAGTCCATCAGAACTCTGACCTCAATGGTGACCTTATGTTGTTTATCATAACTTCTGACGACTGAGATGACTTTCAAATGACTGACTTGCCTGCCGTTCTCTTTGTAGTCTGTTGTTGTCTTTTTATGATTTAATTTTAATCCCCACAGATTCTGTCCAATCAGATGAGCTCTTTACTATTAGTGTCTCGTCAGTGCAGCTCCTGATTGGTTCTTGTTAATTGTCTGTGTTGTGCTCCTCCCCCAGTCCCGTTACACACTCCCAGATTTCCTCACTCATTTTCTTTTCTCTCCTTTCAGACTTCTGTCCCCTCACACTGGACATCAACACGGCACACAGACTCCTCCGTCTGTCTGAAGGGAACAAGAAGGTGGAATGGGATGGGACAGAGACTGACTATGCTGATCATCCTGACAGATTTGACTGGTGGCCTCAGGTTCTGTGCAGAGAGGCTCTGACTGGGACTCGCTGTTACTGGGAGGTGGAGTGCAGTGGAGACCTCATGATGATTGGAGTCGCATATAAAGGACTGGGCAGGAAAGGAGAGGGCGTGGAGTGCCTGCTTGGATACAACGACAAGTCCTGGTGTTTGCGGTGTTCTCATTTCCAGTACTCTATGAGTCACAATAACAATCCAACTGTAATCAGTGCCCCCTACAGCCCCACAATAGGCGTGTATCTGAACTGGCCTGCTGGCTCTCTGTCATTTTATAGCGTCTCACACACAATGACCCTCCTGCACAGGTTCAACACCTCCTTCACTGAGCCCCTCCATGCAGGGTTTTGTGTTGGTCCTAACTCCAGTATAACAATCAGCCATCTGACACCATGTGACCACTGACCAGTACCCTCCACCGGTCACTTGATGTCCCCTCAAACTCAGGTGTCTTTGTGTTTGCAGTTTGGGGTCAAAATTAATTTTACACTATAGGTGGGGGGCAGCACCTCTGTGAGTGAATTTGTGGATGACAATGTGGGGCGAGTTTGGCTGTCAGGGTCTCCATTATTGTTGGGTCTGACTAGCCAATCAGGTGTGTGTGTCATAGTGAGGGGCGGTGACACCTCAGACCTACAAATACCAGTCTGACCAGCAGGGGTCACTGTTGATTCACAGCCACATGTCCTTCAGGCTGACACCCTAACTGCTGTGTCCTCTAAGTGTCACTGAATGTCACCTGTCAGTCAGTCTATATAGTGCCTTTCAGAAGTGCTGCTCCAGCAGGACCACATGCCTGTCTCAGTATCCAGAGCCTCATTCCAGTGACTATTTAGGAGCACAGAGTGACAGAAGTGACAGGAGTGCTGGCCTCTGAACAAACATTGCCTGCCCCTCTATTAGTTACTCTGGTGGTCTGTCACCTCTAAATGAATTCACTGTGAATGTCTAAAGACGAGGACTCACCGCTCAGTCACATGTCGGCCATACTGATGGAGTTTGGTGTTTTACTGAGTCACTTGGTGTCACGTTAGACATTAAACTGCACCTCCTCCTTGTTGTTCCCACTGTCACCCAATGTCAAGGAGACGAGTCAGCTGACTGACTTCACCTTCACTGTCGGTGTTCAAAGTGACAATCAGATGTGACACTTGGGGACACTTTTATCTTTCCACTGACACACACATTCCCAGGATTCATTTACAATTGCCTCAGGACCCCTCAAGGAGTGAAGTGTAACCTGACATCAGTGTGTGTGAAGAAGCCAATGAAGGTCCAGGCTGACAGCCCCCCCACTGTGTATTACAGGCCTCACCAGCAGATGACGACTATGACTTCTAAATCTGTCATCTTCATGGAGCCTGAGGGGTTAAAAGGAAGAGGAGAAGGTGGATAAAGAGTGAGGGTGAGGATGATAGAGAAGAGTGTCAGGGTGATAAAGGGTGAGATTAGTGACCTGAGACAGAGTGAGTCAGATGAGTGTGTCACTTGTGTGTTTGTCAGTTTTGTTCCTCCCTCTGATTTTCTCCTCTTTGACTCGTCACACACTGATGGCCGTCCTGTGGTCACAGATTGTATTCCTCGTTGATCAAATCCGTATCTCGATGTGTGACTGACATCTGATTCTTTAAGCACTCGCTCATCAGACAGGTTGTCACCCAATGAGCTCTTCACTGCTGACTTAAGCCCTGCTGCCCTCTTCTCTCCCCTGACACCTCAGCCATTGCTTCAGTCCCCGCTGTGTCACCTCATAAAGCCACTGGTCTGTCTGGTCACTCAGGTCCTCGTCACAGCTGCACACTGGCAGTCGTTCAAACTCTACAGGCAGACAGCCATGTTGTCCTGTCGGCTGATGTTTGAGTTTGTTGAGGTCGTCTCCTGCTGACCTCGGGGGCTTTTAGAGCTCAGGATTAATGAAATGGAAATGTCAGTCAGAAGTGTGGGCAGGTGGACACATTCAGGGCAAAATGTCATTTAAAAGTCGATGAGCACACTGGACACATCGCCAGTCACTGATAATCGACTCCACGTCAGCTCCTGTGGCCCTCATCATGTGCTGTGAACTCAGACGCTGGTCACGTGACTTGCACCTTAGCGACATTCCTGGGACTTTAAGGGCTGTGACATCAGCTGATTCTTCTGGAGCCAAACTGCTCCCTCTTGTGGCCTCTCTGCATATTAAACTATTGAGAAGTTAGGATGTGAAGTGTTTGGTGAGATTAAAAAAATATTCAGAATATTGACATGACCTTGAAGGACAGTTTGGTTTAATAATAATTAATGTGTAAAAGAAAACTTATTTTAGATTAATCTTTAGTTAATTATGATTAGGTGTTACATTCACAGAGATAAATGGCCTGTTAATGCTTCACAGTTTGTAAAATTTGAATTGCTTATTAACCTAAAAAGATCAAACACACAAAACAAAAATATGGACGACTGTTATTTGTCAAATCTGTTCATTTGGTAATTTTTGATTTGTAAATTCCGCTGATCATATCTCATATTTTGAATGTTCTGATGATATTAAGACTTCTTGTTTATGATTAATCCTCTTTAATAAAAGGACAAGTGTCTGTGTGTCTGTCTGTGTATCTGTCCAGTCACTTTGTCTGAGTCTTTCCAACAGATGGCGCTTCACAAACATTAGCACAGCTTTTATGACTCCTATGCTAATCAATATCATCCAGTTACAGAGCCGGAGTTAAACTGCTCTGATATCGGCCAGCAGTTTAATGACAGAATGTGTGTTAGTGTGAGTGTGATTAGTGGGCACCATACCAGCCTGTAAACCTCCCTGCAGGCACACAACTGCAAAACCCTAATGATGTCTGCAATTCTCCACTATGCCCACTAGAGGGGGATGTACCGTCATATTAGTAAAACTTAGTCATAATAACGAGGTAGCAAGTCATATAATTATGAGATGATAAATCATAATAATATAATAATAACGATCAATGTCAGTGACCTCCTATTACTATTTACAGAGTTGGATTTAATTTGGTTCTGCTTCTTTAGCAACGTGAGACTCGCAGTCAGATTAACTGGATTCAATTAACAAATTTTGAGGATTGTGTTAATTTAGTGAGAAGTCAAGTAAAATGACTCCTTTTATTGGCTAACTAAGAAAATTACAATATGCAAGATTTTGAGGCAACTCAGGCCCCTTCATCAGGCGAGATGTAATCAAAAAAAAAAAATCATCGCAGATATTTTAACGCGATATCGGCGATTATTCGGCAGCTCAAGTTCTTACAGATTTGCGCCACTTGTCCACCTCAAGTTCTCCTTCTTGCTCAGCCGACTTTCTCATCCCAAGCCATCCCATAATAGTCACAGACACTCCCTCTGTAGATGTCGCTCTCTCCTAGGTGTCTCCATCACTGATGTTCTACTTGATTGTTTCTAATCGCTCCTTAAATCTCCCGAGTGTGCGCACATAACCGTGGACTGTCTCAGCCCGTCTTGTGGTAATGACGGACACTTTGAGATCGCAGCACCGACTGAGCCTCGACTGTAAGCAGACGGCTATTCACGTGAGGCTCACTCCGCTAAGTCTCAGTGTGACACGCGCGCTTCACGGAGTGCCCGACTGGTTTAGTCCGGTGCTGCGCTTTGAGATCAGCGGGAACGCGCACTGCGGGGAGGTGGGGGTGAAGGTGGAGCGCAGGTTTGGTCCGCACGTTGAACGGCACCTTCAGGTGATTACAATTGACCCGGGCAGGTTATGAGATCGCAGGTGACTTTGACTTCAGTTTCACAGACACAAATACAAACACGCGTGTTGACATGAATGTAAATAGGCTCTCATTTGTAGACTTTGTATAAATATATATAAATTACATTTTTGCTGGTGAACAAAGTGTGGCAGTCTTGAGCTAAGATTGTTAATAAAGTTTTTTTTTTTTTCCTTTGTATTGCCTGAGACTGAACGCTTCCCGTGTGTTTCATTCCTCCAGAATTATATATATATTCGGTCTAGTATTATTACTTTACACGCCAGAACTGCTGTGGCATTAGTTTCTGCTAACAGGTTATGGGCCCAGAGTGTTTCTTTTACTCGCCGAAAGGAACATCGCAACGTACCGCGTGTCCGGTGAGAGTTTGTGTGATATACTAGAACCATGAGTAGACGGGTCGTCGAGTCAAGTAGTCGATGGTCTCGGCTAATTTTTGATGGAGATGAAAAGAACTATGAACTGTGGGAGACAAAATTCTTGGGCCATCTTCGGTTGCAAGGTCTAAAAGATACAATTTTAAAAGAGCCCAAAGACGACGAAGAAAGGCCGAGGAGAAAAATGCGGAGGCATATGCTGAATTAATCCAGTTCCTCGATGATAAGAGTTTATCGCTGGTGATGCGAGAAGCAGCGGACGATGGACGAAAAGCGTTAAAGATTCTGAGAGACTATTATGCAGGTAAAGGAAAGCCACGTGTAATTAGCCTGTACACAGAACTGACCTCACTCCGAAAGTTAAGTAGCGAAAGTGTGACTGAGTATGTCATACGTGCGGAGACGGCCATCACGGCATTAAGAAATGCAGGCGAAACATTGAGCGATGGACTATTAGTAGCAATGGTTTTAAAGGGACTGCCAGAATCATTCAAACCATTCGCGATCCATATTACGCAAAGTGAAGTGACAATTCTTTTTGCGAAATTTAAAACTAAATTACGGAGTTATGAAGACACTGAAAAGATGCGCGCCACAACGTCCGATGACAACGTGATGAAAGCGCGAATGCAACCAAGTGCGAAACCTGTTTCGGTGAGTACGAGTGACCGGGGAACCGAGAGTACGAATATAGTGTGTTTCAGATGTGGTCTAAAAGGACACAAGGCAAAAGCATGTCAACGCAAACAATGGTGCAGCTGGTGTAAAAACTCCACACACCGAGACGCAAACTGCAGACGGAAACATCGACGCGACAACGCGAGACAAGTTTCAGAGGAGATGAGCGGCAAGGAGTATGCATTCCGAATGAGCGACAGAAGCGCGGGGGTCCAACCAAGACACGACATGAATATGACTGGTATGATGGTCGACACCGGGGCAACCTCACATATCGTCACGGATATAACAAAGTTTAAGACGTTCGACGATAGTTTCCAAGCCGAGACGCACTGTGTAGAGCTGGCCGATGGCACGAGGTGCCATGGAGTCGCGGAGCGCAGAGGTGATGCAGAGATCTGTTTGATGGACAGCAGAGGACAGCGCCACGCCACGACGTTGAGACAGGCGTTGTACATCCCCTCCTACCCGCAGGATATCTTTTCTGTGAAAGCAGCTACTTCCAACGGAGCAACTATTATCTTTAAGCAAGGAAAAGACATCCTCCAACACAGAGACGGTACAAAATTCCACATTCATGAGCATAACAGACTATACTATTTACAAACAGTAAATGATAATTGTGATGATCAATGTAAGAGCTGTCATGACATGCAGACATGGCATGATATTTTGGGGCATTGTAATTATGATGACATTCAGAAATTACAGGGAGTTGTTAATGGTATGACAATCAAAGGTAAACCAGACAAATCAGTACTGCACTGTGAGGTGTGTATCCAGGAAAATTTGTCCAGACACATAACAGAGAGCCAGATGTAGGAGCCAAAACAGCTCTTGAGTTGGTGCACACCGATCTTGCTGGACCAATAGACCCAGAGTCTAGAGATGGGTACAGATTTGCATTGTCGTTCACTGACGATTTTTCCAGTACGATTTTTATGTACTTTTTAAGAAATAAGAGTGACACAACATCTGCAACAGAAAAATTTCTTGCTGATACTGCCCCATACGGGCACATTTAATGCCTTAGATCAGACAACGGCACAGAATTCACAGGGAAGAATTACCAGGCACTACTCAGCAAAAATAGGATTAGACATGAGACCTCAGCTCCATACTCGCCCCATCAGAGTGGTACTGCTGAGAGAAATTGGCAGACATTGTTTGACATGGCAAGGTGTATGCTGATAGAGAGTGAATTACCAAAAGATTTGTGGATATATGCAGTAGAGACGGCAGCTGTAATAAGAAAAAGATGTTTCAACAGGCGTACAGAACAAACACCTTACTCTATGCTTACAGGAAGGCGCCCTGACCTCTCTAGGATGCAAAAGTTTGGGTCAGTGTGTTATGCCTATAAACAGGTCAAGAGAAAGCTTGATTCAAAATGTGAGAAGGGAATCTTTGTTGGGTACGACAAAAATAGTCCGACTTACATGGTTTACTATCCTGAAAATGGGAAGGTGCAGAAGTACAGGTTAGTAAAATCCGTGACTAAGACTATTATAGAGCGGGAAACTCAGACTGACATTGATGATTTGGAAATGTCGAACAGAGTTAGCAAGACCAGGCTAAAACACTGGTGTGAGTTCTGGGCACGTCCATGATCAGGTTCCAGAAGAGAGTGATGACCAAGTTCTGTCTAACATTGATTTCTGCTACAGAGTGATGTGTAATGTACCCCTCTCATTCAGGGAAGCTGTTCATTCACCAAACTCAAAGGAGTGGTGTAATGCAATGCATGAAAAAATGCAATCCCTGAAAGATAATGACGCATTTACCCTAACCAGCTTACCTGAGGGTAAGAAAGCAGTGGGGGGTAGATGGGTGTATACAGTTAAGAAAGACGTCGATGGGTCTGACAAATTCAAAGCACGATTTGTGGCCAAGGGATATAGTCAAAAAATGGGAATTGACTACGAGGAGACGTTCTCTCCTACTGTCAATATAACCAGCATCAGAGTGCTAATGTAGAAAGCAGTACAGGAAAACCTAATCTTACATCAGATGGATGTAAAAACTGCTTATTTACATGCACCAATAGATTGTGAGATCTACATTGAACAGCCAGAGGGTTATGAGGTCAAATGTGGCACAAATAAGAAACTGGTGTATACATTGAAAAAGTCATTGTATGGACTAAAGCAATCGGGCAGAAACTGGAACAAAATGTTGCATGAGTGTCTGACTGATAACGGGTTTGTGCAGAACCCGGCTGATCATTGTGTTTATACAAAGGAAACAGGAATTGAGAAAGTGATCATGATTGTGTGGATGGATGACTTGATTATTGCTGCCAGTGATGAAAACGCACTGAATGTGGTAAAGGAAATGCTCACTGAAAAATTTTAAATGAAAGACATGGGTAAGCTGAAACATTTTGTTTGTATTGATTTTGAGCAAGACAATGGATGTGTGAAAATGTCACAAAAGAGGTATGTGGAAACAATCTTGGAGTTACACTGGTGATGCATGCAGGTTGTCAGGAAATACAGAGAGGCTGTAGGCAGCCTTATCTACCTCACTACATGTACAAGACCTGATCTCAGTTTTATTGTTAGTAAACTGTCTCAGTACTTTACTAAGCCAACAGAGGAACAGTGGTGTACAGTTAAACATGGACTGAGATATTTAAAAGGCACATCTGAGAAAGAACTGTGTTACAGGAGATGTGACGATGATAAACTGAGACTATATGCAAACAGTGATGCGGACTGGGCGGCTGATGTAGTCGACAGGTGCAATACTACTGGTTTTTGCGTGAGTCCTAATGAGAATGGTCCTTTGATTTCGTGGAGAACCAAAAAGCAACCAACTGTTGCACTGTCTACTTGTGAGGCAGAATATATGGCTTTACCTGCAACCACACAGGAATACCTGTACCTAATGCAGCTATTAGAAGGCATTGATGAGCACCAGAATGAACCACCTATAATATATGAGGACAACCAGGGTGCGATTGCACTGACAGAGAATCCTGTGAGCAGACAGAGATGAAAACATGTGGACATAAAATATCATTTTGTTAGGTCTTCATTGAATGATGAAAAATATGTTTGGTCTATTGCCCAACAGAACAAATGGTGGCAGATGTAATGACAAAGCCTGCAACAACATTTAAGTTGATTAAATTTGCCTCATTTATGTTTGGAGATTAAAGGTACACAGAAGATTGTACTTGATGTGAACAGAAGTTAATTTTTATTTTTGATGATGGTAGCGATATGAGAGCAAGTGGGGGTGTTGACATGAATGTAAATATGCTCTCATTTGTAGACTTTGTATAAATATATGTAAATGACTTTTTTTGCTGGTGACCAAAGGGTGGCAGTCTTGAGCTAAGATTGTTAATAATTATTATTTTTTTTTTCTTTGTATTGCCTGAGACTGAACGCTTTCCGTGTGTTTCATTCCTCCAGAATTATATATATATTCGGTCTAGTATTATTACTTTACACGCCAGAACTGCTGTGGCATTAGTTTCTGCTAACAACGCGTCATCAGCTTTTACATGACCATTTACCATTTACATGATTCCATTTGATTTGGACACAAGAAAAGTGAGACGAAGATCAGAGAATCTGCGCAGACCCCCACGAGTTCATGTCGTTGTGCTCACCGCCACCTCCTGCTGTGCAGGTCTGACAGTCTGACAGCTGAGCAATGAAGCGCCTACTTGTGGCGGAGCTCCTCGTGGCCAGTCGACCTGCTGAACCTGACACCCCTCGAGCGGCTCACTTGTGTTCTCCTCGCCTGCGTTTACATGGCGGTGGTGCGCTTCTGCCATCTCGTGGCCAGGCCTAGTACTGAAATAGTATTTATATTAACGGGGAAAAGTAGGAAAAGCCGCCTGTCATCTCAAGTAGTCTGAGATCATGAGTGTCTTTCATAAAATAAGTAAAAAAACACTCTGCATATCCTGCCTTGCTCTATGTGTTGGCTGGGATTGGCTCCAGCAGACCCCCGTGACCCTGTGTTTGGATATAGCGGGTTGGAGAATAACTGACTGACTGAGGACGCTACATACAATAAGGATTGAGGGGTAAACATGTAAACAGGCAAAGCAGCAACAGAACAATAAATAAGTATGAGACTAAAGCAATAATGACGGCAAGTGTTTTGAGTTTTAATATACCTTTTATTAAACAATCAACAATCAATACAAAATACACAAAGCAACAAACCATCAAAAAAAGAACATCCTATGTAACCTTTGAATGAGTTTTTTGCTGCAGTTTCATAATAATTAATTCACAAAACAAAAACACACTCCTCATTAACAATTTTACAAATTATCATTAATTGCACACCACTTTTCAACAAATGTTTGCAAATTGTGGGTCATCCTATAAAACTTGAAATCTAATAAAATTCTTATTTTTAATTGTGCCTTAAAAACCCCACCAAGTCAGACTCCCTGTCACTCTTCATTTTTTTCCTTCCTGGTGATATAAATGGCAGGCTTATCCTGACCCAATAAATAATTTGCTAATCTGCTAACATTCATTTTTGCTCTCATATTATCAAAACCATATATAAAAACCGGATTGGTAAAATAAACACTAAAAACACGGCCAAGTACAGCAAAATCTTCAGTGTTGTTTAGTGTTGTTATTTCAGAGTTCATTTTAACAAATGTTGATTCTGGTGTTGATTTGAGAATATCAGCACTCGGAGTGTTACACAGTGTTTGTACTCAGTGTTATTTAGGGGAGCAGGAATACATTAGACCACCAAAGAGGGGATTTGAGTTCCGGCAGAGCAGCAGCACTTCTTTAATTGTGGCCATTACTGAAAAATGATTGATTGTCAATCGTTAAATTGTTATAATAACAAGCATATTGCAATTTTATGCATACATATATATATATATAATTTTCATATATATGGCTGATCTATTCTTTTCTCTCAGGGATGAATATTTCTCTAAGAAACTCAGTTTTCTAAAAGCACACAAAGCACTGATTCTGACCTAAATTAACACAAGACGTCTGTGGCTGTATGCAGTGTGCTGTCACCGCGTGTTAGTTCTCTCCAACTGTGGCGACTAACATCTATTTTCTGAAAGGCACATAAACAATGGTGTCACACATAGATCAACATAAAACATCTGTTGCTTGTTTGCTTCCCGGGTCCTCCCTGTGTGGAGAGCGCTTTGAGTAGTGAGAAAGGCGCTATATAAATGTAAAAGAATTAATTAAAAGAATGAAGTCACCGTGAGACGCAATCTGGATTGTACTGAGCCCCTCGTGTGCCTCATGTGCACAAAAGTCGAAATCGGCCCTAAAACGCTCCCCTTCCTCTCCATCTTCCACTTAACGTCTTAACTCTTCTCCGTTCAGGTAAAGTGAAGTTACATTTTCGTCCGTATTGTATTTATGTATCTTTCTGTGTACGATTGTCTGCATTTTCATTGTTCTAGTATACGATTTTATGCATCAAGTGCGGTTATAAAGGTTTAAATAAGCAGTCATGGGGTTCGGGAGCGGATGAATCCATTTTACATGATTTGATATGCTGGGGAAAATAGATTCAGTTTTTAAACAAATCGGTTTCTGAACAGCCTTTAGGTATGAATTTATAATCGACATCCGAGGTTCCACTGTATTTCCTTATTTATTTCTTCTTGAATTAAACTAATTATGTACCCATTTACTTATTTCAATGCCGCCGACAAGATACGAAACACACCTTGAAATTTAATTATTCATAGATTTATTTATCTGCCTATTTATTTAATTTTTACTATAATATGCCTCCATATTAGATATATTTCTGTTCTTAAATAAATATTGTATGTAGCGACACCACAGCTGAACTCTGTAATGGCAGTTTCAGTTGCTTTAGCCAATATATTAAGCTGTTGTCCCGAGATTGTTAACCAACTGCTCTCTCAAAGCTGACACTGAAGTTCTTTCATGAGGTCTCGTCGTGCTGGTGAAGGTGAATTACCGTCAGGTGAAGAAATACATCAAAGTGCAAGATGGGTTCACATTTGAGGAGTTTCTAAACGAAGGTAAATTTGAATTTAATTATGTCTGTTTTAGCTGATTTGAAAAGTTATTTTATTGACATTTATAATCAAATTTATCTTGTTTTAGTAAAAAAAAAAAAGTGGGCTTACAGCAAAGGCTGCACTTCAAGTCTTTGATGAGACAAATACTAACGTGGAGGAAGATATTTTTCCAGAGTTGGTTCAGAGCAACCCACAGATATGCTTCACAATAAAATGTCCTCCACAAGGGTTTTTTGCTGAGCTGGATGTTTCTGGTGGTGTGTAATTTCTTTATGAAATGCTCAAATTTCATTTATAAAATACTTGAAAATTAATCAATATTGATCTCCCCTTTTAAAAAACAGAATTTTCACGCCCAGCTACCTCAACACCAAGTACACGCACCGCTAGACTTTCAAACTCCAGTGATGTCGAAGGGTGGAGAGAACCCAACTGAACTCGTCTGCAAGCTCAAACTCTAATAATGGTAGAGAAATCACAGGCGCCGAAAAGGCCAAACAGGTCAATGTGGATTTTTCTGCCTTCATGGGTAACTTCTGTGTGTGATGTCATCATACCATTCCTTCATATTATTTTATCTTTAATAACTAGATTGTTCAAAATGCCCTGAAAGAGAAACCTGGTGGTTTGGATGTTCTCGAAGAATATGAGTTGACTAAAACACTGAAGCACAGCACGAGACGACAGCTTGTTAATGTTCTTGTTAGCCATATGCCAGAGGTTCATGGGTAAGCTATCGGAGAATTGATAAATCAACACAATATCAAGCTTGCTTTGCGTTGTCAACTATGGCAGGCCGTTCATCCTGGCCAATACCCCCACGCCGCTAGATGGAGCCCTTCCAGCAGCATGGAGGTGTCCCGATTTCCAGCAGGGCATCATGGATATTGGAGTTTTCCTTCACAGCCCTGCTGGATATCATGGGGGCCACAAGGGGACGCTGCAGGGAGGCCCAAAAACTTATATTTGCCCTTTAACCCGGAAGTATGTCCTGGTCACATAGAAAGAGGAAATGACGTACTTCTGGGATGAAAAAGAAGAGTTTTTATCTGACCCAGACAAACGAGCTGAGCTGGGTGGAAGGGTGGCAACGCGTCTGGGAGTGGAGGATTGATTATTGATTAGTGTATTGTGTTATTTATATGAGTATTGTGGAGAGGAGTGTGCTTTGTGCACATTATTATTATAATAAATCAATTATTTGGACTTTTATCTGGTGTCTGATGTATTGTCTGAGGCTTCAAGGGAGCGATAGTGTCCTATCTGTCACTGCGTCCATTCATAAAGATATGGAGGTTTAAGTTTTCGATCAATGACTAAGTTCTACTTAATCTTATAAAATTTTCAGGAGGATTCCCACCCATAAACAGAGAGAGACATATGCCTAGCACTTATTTTTGTATTTATTAATTTATTTATTTTTACTTAGTCCTGTAAATTGAATAGTTTGCTGTGCTCAGTGTTACAGACCAGAGTTTACACCAAAGGGTTAATAGCTGCTGTAACCGACATGTACAGAAATGTCAGTTAACACTTGGATCTCCTGTGAATTGACACTGAGACCAGGCTTTTTATAGATTTAAATCATTTTGGATGGGAAACCTGCTTTTTTATTTTAGAGGTTTTGAAATATTGTGTAAACTATTTTGTGTAATAAAACAAGCATTTTGAAAAGTCTTGATTCCTGTGTTTTTTTTTTTAAATCTGGTGTATAATGTGTGTACATTAAACTTTCCATTAATGAGACATTAGCTTCTAAATAAAATGAGGTGCACCAACTTAATATCCATCCATCTGTTATCCAACCCGCTACATCCTAACTACAGGGTCACGGGGGTCTGCTGGAGCCAATCCCAGTCAGCACAGGGTACAAGGCAGGAAACAAACCTGGGCAGGGCGCCAGCTCACCGCAGGGCACACACACACACTCACACACACACACCAAACACACACACACACACCAAGCACACACACACACACAGACACACACACACACACACACACACACACACACACACACACACACACACACACCAATTTAGAATCACCAATGCTCCTCACCTGCACCTCTTTGGACTGTGGGAGGAAACTGAAGTTCCAGGAGGAAACCCACGCAGACACAACCAACTTCATATTGCATCTCAAATAATAGGATATCCTAACAGTCATTGAGTGTGAACATATTGCCACTCCACACTTGGCATGTGTTGAAATCAACACCTTAAGAGTTACTTTTTCACACCAGCAGAGTGTCTTGAGAATTTAGTTTACACCAAGTAGATGTTCACCACACTTCTGGTGTTATAAATGAACTCTTACAGAGTTGATTTCAATACCTGAAAGTGTCAAACAATATAACACGACACAAAGCGTACATTGAACTCGATTTGGTGTGGACCCAAATAAACTCTGAAGAAGTGTTACAATGAACTCTGTAGGTGTGAATTTAACACTTTGGATTTTGCTGTGTATAAAATTATTGAGGAACCCTGGTTTAATTATTAGTTCATTGTGTGCGATAAGAATGATCTGATCCTTAAGATTTATAGGTGTTGAGATACTATGCATGCCATTTACAGAAACAAAATGTTAAGAGCTCTTGTTTGTCAAAGTCTCTTAATGTTTCAAAGTGGTTCATTGCTTTTTAGGAGGATTATTTCTGAAGTAGTTACATGAAGCAGAAAGTCATCTCTAAGAACGTTACTGTGAATGGTGGAGGTATTAAATACAATAGAAAGCAATGCTGACCTACAGAATCTTGGAGGTATTCATCTATTTAGCTGACACATAGGAGACAATACTCTTCATGTAACTGTAAAGATTTCTTGTGCTTTATGATAACGATAGAGAGGTATACAAGGTACAAGAGCATCCTCACCCTTAAACCACTCAGTGAAGGCACAGTTCCAAAAACAAGAAAAAAGATCTTTGGTTAATCCGCCCAAATCCTGCCCTTCTTCTCCAATAAAACACACCTGAAGCTTTTTGTTGAGGAGTTCTGTTGTTCCATAAATTCGCTGCACGTCATTCAATATTGTTTCCCTGTTTATTTCAATAATGATTTCTTCCTCTATTAATCCTTCAAGCTCTGAAGAACCTCATAAAATACAACATATTTTTATAAAGAAAGTGAACAAAATGAACTGTGGAACATATAAAGTAGTATGAAATGTGAGGGGCTGATCAAAATGTGAGAGCGACAGACATTTCTGAGTCTATAGGAGGGACAGAAAAAGAGGACGTCTGGCTGGAAAATACAAACGTGACCCCTTGAATTGTCAATGGACTGATTCTTAAGAGAAAGTGTTGGAGCAAAAGTAAGGACCTTCAGACATCACAATTATGTGAAGGGTTGTTTTGACCAAATTTGAGGCTTAATTGACTGTTGGCTGTAATTTCTTGAAATCAAAGAGATGCATTTCCTTTTTTAAAAATGTAGTCCAATGTACAGAACTTAATTTGTAAATTATAATAGTTTGGCTAGATTTATGTATGAAGGTGACTGAATTACCTGAGTAAATCTTACTTCTGTCAAGATGGAGTCGTTTTTCATCCAATTGAGATACTTTAATCTGAACCTGACAAAACAAAAATAAAAATAATAAAGATAAAATCTGTAAGGCTAACAAAATAAGTTCACAAGCACACACCTCGTTTTCCAGAGTCCTTCCTGTTTCTCTAGACATTCACACATATTTCTCCTCTCCTCCTATTAAATAATTTGCTCTTAATTCTGAATGTTTAAAACATTAAATATTTACCGTGGGAGTATCAGCGTTTATATCAGCAAAAGGAGATTCTGGAGGACTTGGGACATTTGACTCTTCATGCAGTCTGGATAATCTCTACTGCATAAGCAAGTGATTGGAAAATGATAATTTATTTAGGGATTAATTAACTTTAGTTTAAATTAAAAAATTGAAGATGAAATAATACATGCATCAGTTAGAGTCCATGAATATTATACTCTTAAAATATGTTTCAAATGATATTTACCTCTGATGTGCTATTTTCATGTTCTGCACTTCCTAGAAAGTTCTCAACATCACCAATCAAAATCTATAAAACGAACAGCAGAAGAGCATATGAAGAGCATAAAAACACGATTGACAAAGTTCAAGTGATGTACAGAACACATAAGTGACCAGATAAATCTGACCTGAGCACAACTGACAAAATATATTTATAGCAATGTGGTTAATTATATGTAAAATATCAAATAAAAACACTGACATAAACTAGTGTCCTATTCTGAGTTTTCTGTCTTGATCCGCTGCTCCTCAGACAGGCTCTATGGCTCCACCACTACAATATGAACTGAGCAGGTGTGTCTGCATTTCAACTTATTAAGTGTTAAGAAAAACTGGAAAAAACGTAGGTGGTGTTCTGAAACATCTGGCCAATAGTGTGTACATATATATATATATATATATAGTGTTGAGCTATGAACAGTAATACTGCATGTATAGAAACACTGTTACTGTATCTGATACTTCAGAACTAAGTTAAAGTATTATTTCTCATGTCACGTAGCCATTGTCTATCCCAGCAGTAATGAAAACAATGCAGAAAACAGACGTCGATGAGATGCCAGTCCATTTCAGAAACATTTACTCAGCCATTCAAATACAAAACCAATTTGATTGATTGATTTAGCAGACTGTCTATAGACCGAGAGAGGACAACATGCATCCACACAGGGACTAACAATGTCTGCAGGCAATGCAACTTGCCGTAACTAAATAATGTCAATGATTGTAACAGATCTCTTTACAGACTGAAGAGCAGTGTGGTGCGGAGGTTTGTGTGCTTCCTCAACACTGAGCTCCAAAGCCCATTACCGGACCTGCACATATTCTTTGTATTTCCATTTTGTCAATAAGCTCCTGTTTCCTTTGACATCTCAAGTGCCTCATTTTTAGTTTTATCAGAAACTCTAAACTGGTTTGGTATTGGTGACTGTGGGAGAGTCTGACTGGCATACTGATTAGGGTTTGCTCCCTTCTTGTACCTCATGCTGCCATAAGCAGTTTCAATAAATGGACAGATTAATGTAGTAAAGAATTTCACAAAATTACATACCTGGCTCTCTACTTCTGGTTGAGGTTCTCTTGTGTTTTCCAGCCTATCTACATGTGGCTCCTGTGACAATGTGGCCTGCACTCCCTATTAAATAAATCAGGTAAAGTAATAGTCTATAAAACTGAATAAATAATTACAAAACAAATCATACTCATTTTTAACACTAAAATATCAATGTTATTTCTTTTATAAAAGATTTCTCTTTCTACTGAATATAATAAATAGTGGTGTCCTTAAAAAGTAATGAACCTCATTTACTAACATTTAACAGAATGTTTTAATATAACAGCATCACAAACAATAAGAAATAAATACCTGATAACTTACTTCTGCATGCACTTGACTGTGAATTTCTGTTCTAAATTCTGACTCTGGTTGTGCCGTGTGTATCTGCTCCATCTTGAAAAGGAAATGTAGAAAGGATTGTGGTGTTTAAATATTCAGTCGTACATAAAAACAAATGTGTGCATTCAGTTGAGTGACAGTGTAATTAACATGCAATGAAGCACAACTGCACACTGTACTTTATAAATGCTCACTGAAGATTCAGCATAATGACAGGTTCTTCTTTCTTCACAGAGAGTATCATATTAATCAATGCACAATTTGACATATTAGAGAAATTAGTGAGATTTCTACCTGAATCGGTAGTGGTGTGTCACGGTGAGGAATTATGAATATTCTGCCTTTCCCAATTTGTTCCTGTAATTGAGCAGCAGTTTCAGTTTGCGAGCTCTGCAAACGTCTCCCTTTCTCGGCTTTGGCAAAACTAAATCCTGTTAAGTGTAAAGGAACGTCTGGGTAGCTTTCAGTAATAAACTTCTCTAACTGAGGAATTGTCCAGTTCCTATTAATGGATGATTTGCTTCCATATCTGTCTTGAGTCCCAGGCTGCTCCTGTTTTGGAGGACCTGAAATCAGAGAGATAATTATTGTACAAGTATGTAATGAAATTCAATAAGTGATCTGCATACTGGATGAATACATAATTAGTGTAATAATTTAAAACTGCTATGAAAACTGCATTGTGATGTCCTATTATGCACTGCTTACACAACAACTCATTTTACTTAACTGGAAGAATCTTAATCAAACTTTTATATCTCATCAGGAAGATGATGCTCTATATTGCCTGAAATTGGAAAATCTTAGTTTGTTAACAAGAACTTCCTTTCCTTTAAGTGTTTTTTCAGTGAGCCTCCATATTCAATTAACATCAGACATTTTCTGCAAGGCCAGATCTACACACACACATACATACATACATACACATACATACATACATACATACATACATACATACATACATACATACATACATACATACATTTATATTTGTCTATATAAGGTATATTTGATCAACATTAGTTTTACAGGGATATGCAAATATGTAAGAAGTTAAAAGTAAGAGTTTTTTGGAGGGCGTAGGAACAAATCCACATTTGAAAGCAAGTAGGTTGTCTGAAGAAATTCCTTACATGACGAGTACAAACCTAAGCCATTTCTGGTAAGACGTGAAAGTTCTGAGGGAGGTGAAACGTACTCTTCATTATGTTTCTGAAAAAGGAAAAAAATAAGTTTCCATATCGCATTTTGATCTTCCTTTTTTTCTATTTGTAGTATCTGGGGAAAACAAAAATTGAAATAAATGTAATCTGTGAAATATCTTTTTAGGAAAATAAATAATACTCTCGTACCTATCTGGAAATATATATTCTCTAACTGCAATTATTACTATTTAAATAGGACTGCCATCCACACATTGTATACATTGATTTATAGTTTAATTTAGAGTTTTTTGTGCATATGTATTCTAGATTATACTTCAATTCAAGTCCTGTAGCATTGCAATAACAATAATGATGTACAGTATATGATTTCTGAACAGCCTCTTGATAGTTGCAGAAGTGATATGTGAAAGAAATAAGAAGAAAGTCAGACATTACTTCAGTGATTATATTCTACAACAAGCATTATCTCAAGATATTACTGAATATACAGGAAATGTATTATTGCTTCTAATTTATGGTGAATGCATGTGTCATTAGAGAAAATATTTATTTTAAACTTTAAGAAAAAACATAACAATGAAAAAACAGAAGAAAAAAAAACATAAATATATGTTACTCCTGGTTTTACAGCCTTCACTCATAAACGTTTCTTTAAATGTAAAAATACCTGACTTATAATGTTGTTGACTAACTTTCGTTATAAGTTATCATGAGTTATAAATCAATAAAACAGTCATCTTTTATCAAGGAAAAGTAAACGGGTGAACATTTTAATGGCCTTCGCCAGCGGTGTCCATTTAAGCGCAAGTAAAGATCTTTGCCAGGTGAACACGTTTTCTTTTCTCTCTCCTAACAGTTGATGAATGTTCGTTAGGCTTAATAATCAAAACCAGTGAAAACATTTTATCAAGGAATACAACCAGCGCTGTATACGTGGGAGTAACCTGCATATATTTAAAAATACTAAAATAATACAAACCTCCTGATAAAGGTGCTGTCTGTGCACTTCTTCTAAATAAACCTCTAGTTTGTCTCACACAAGAAGCTGCAAAGTCATCTGCTTCTGCTACTTAATCTTCAGCTTCTGGAACACACGACATGGCCGGGTTACAACACCCTGTAACTGTTCTCTTTGCGCTGACATCTGGTTAAATAATCACTGGTACAATTTTCTTTTGAAAGCAAAACATAAAACACATAATACATAATAACTGTTTTCACGTCATAACATAACAAGGTAAAAGATTTAAAACAGTTAATATTTATCTTATCTGAGCATATGCCTCATATGTCAAATAAACAATGGAAGAAATCAGAGCATTGTACGAGTAAATTACAAAAAACTATCACAAGAAAGGGAATTTAATGGTACTTTTTGTTGCTATTCATTAATAGTGTAACCTTCAAAAGTATGTTTTACCGTTCGAGTTGCGGCGTCATGAAGTAATTTTTCAGGCTGCTTCATATGTACATTTATGTTTCGATTAAAATGTAAATACAGTACGTGCCACTTTATTTTAAGAAAACAGAGACAATTTGTGGTATTAGACGTGCATCAAATCGTAAAAGCTCACCTTGTATTTTATGACGATCCTGTAATTGCAAACTTGCGGTTTTGTACTATCAATAATATAAACGTGGGTTTCCTTTTCTGAACAGAATACTGCAGTAATCACGATCAACGACAATTTGTGTAAACTTTCTTTATATATATATATATACCCATGTGAAACACGTGACCATAAGGGGTGCTGTTGAACAGCCATCTTTTACTGCTTGGCCATCTCATCCCATGGTGTTGCTTTGCTGTTTAAGCCCGTGGCCGAATTCTACACTTTAGTTCAATTTTATTAATTCATTTTTTGTTTTGTCATTTTAATTCACTGTAGGTTTGTTGGGGTCTCAGACTTCTGTGTCAAAATGTGAAAATCTGAGTTCCTTCTCCTTTGACTTGAATGTTCAGAAGCAGGTTAACCTCCATCTTAAAACCCCCATCCACATTATCATTAGAAAAGGCCTGACACTGTAACCTCCCAGGCACAAAAGGAAAAGCTACTAAATATAATTGTGATTGGAAATATTAGCACCTCTGCACAGATATTGGGTTAATTTTATTCATTAAACTGCAGTAGTAGTAGGGTGTTATACCGTGTTAGCCGTTATGGATACAAAGAGAAGTCGAGCAAAGTAACACCTTTCATTGGCTAACTACAAAGATTAAACTATGCAGGCTTTCAAAGACAACTCAGGCCCCTTCTTTAGACAAGATGAAATCGTTAGAACTTACATTATAAAATCAACAGCTGTGTAAGCCTGTGCTGTAAAAAGCCGTGGCTCCTAGAAACCATGGATTCTGGTACTTAAATCAATCAGTCGCATCGGTTGTGCATTAGCGGCTAAGCGAGGTTATCTTTCCTTGGCGGTTTCGTTTTGTCGAGGTGCTCACCTCCATTGTCTATCAGCGTCTAAGCGAGTTTCTTTCTCCTCTGATGTTTCATTTTGCCGATGTGCTCATCTCACTTGTGTCTTAGCGACTAAGTGAGGTTCTCTTTTCTCTGCAGTTTCACTTTGGTGACAGAGTCACTTTCTTTGAGCTTCATGCTGTAGCCTCGTACTTCTAGGCCAGACAGACTTCCACATGTAGACGTTTATAGATAAGATTATATTACTTACATCGTGCCTGAAGAAGAGGGTCTGAGTTTCCTTTGGAAGCTTGCATATTGTTAATCTTTCTTTTTAATCAATTAAAGGGGTCATTTTACTTGACTTCTCTTTTCACTCATAAAACCACAGGATTTAACAATGTTCTGCTCTTCACAGATGTATTTCTTTCATTTGCAGTGGAACAATTAAAAAAAAGTTGAAGATAAAATGACACAACCTCATTTTGCTTCACCTAAAAAATTGTAAATTGGACTTTGCAAAATGATCAACACCTTTTTTAGAAATCGTAAGAAATATTTGGCTGTTAAGCAGGTGATTTGTCTTTTATAGTCCCCTCAGGTGACTGCCAGAGCTGAAATGGCTGACTCTGATAGTGGAACAAATGACTGCAAATTACGACAATGAGAAGTGTGAGGGATCGATTACAAATTCAAAAGTAAACGGGACAAAAGGTAAGGGAGCCGCAGGTAAATCAAATCAAGTTGATTTGATAAATTTCAGACATTAAGTATGATACTTCCATACTCATAAAAAAAAAAAAAACTTTACGGAAATTCAAATTAAAGCCAGTTCATGAAAATTGAAGAAAATTTACTCTTCTCTGATTTTATCACACCCAGAAATCCTAAACTGGACTGGACAAATTAAGGGGCTTCTTTTAAAAGTTGTAATTAGCAGGTGATTTGTCTTTTATAGTCCCCTCAGGTGACTGCTAGAGCTGAAAGGACTGATTCAAATGGAGGAACCAAGACCTGCAAAAGTAGAGCAATAAGAAGTGTGAGGGATCAGCATGAAATTACAAACGCTTCAAGAAAGGCCCGTCTGTAAGCAGAACATCAGAAGAAAGCAGCCATCCGATTATGTCAAGGAACCACAGGCTTGATGAAGTTACCACAAGCAAGGGATGTGCAACCAGACATTCAATTTGCTGGAAGACTATCTGCTCCTATACTTTTGCTCACCTAAAAAAATGGGGTACCGTTTAATTAACATGTCGAGATGTCAGTGCCAGCTGGACTCTTCGTGTCATAGTCACACTTTGCCCTCAAACCCCAAATATTGTCAGCATATGGCAGAAATGAGTGAATCTGCCCTGCCGTTCCAACGCCCTTGGAGGGGAACTACATTTATAATCTGTCATTGTCACCTCCTGCACAACCCCACATGACAGTGACGAGGTCAGACCATTCGGCCCGGCAAGCCCTCAATTCCAAGTTGTACTCACTAAACAACAAAGCCCATCATCAAATTCAGTGAGTTAAGCTTATTAGCAGATGAAGGTGGCTCTTTCTCTTATCTCCCCTGAAGGGAACCAAAATAAGCCGGATGGGGTTCTGTGGGTGAATCCTCGAGCTTGAGGTCCTCTTCCTTTAAAACGGTCTTCTCATCCTCGTCACAGGCCTCTTGTTTATCGCCCGTGTTTTGCTCCTGCTGAACGCACATTGACAGCACATTACTGGAGTCCTCATTGACTGGCGCGGTCACCTCCTCATACTCTTCTCTCTTCCATGTCCACATCAGTGTCCTCCTCTCCATTGCGGTGCCCAGTTCGGACGAGCTGTGGCTGCAGTTCACTTCTGATGATGATGATGATGAAGATGATGATGATGACCTGTGAAAGGACAAAGCAAAGCTGCTTAAACACACAGCTCCTCTACTTGGGAATTTGATGGCCACATCTGGCATGGCATGGCTTTTCTATTTCAACTTTCACTCAAACACATTGGTGACCAATAGTTTGAACTCAAGCACAAGGGCTTCCGCATGCTAAGCTTTTTCAAAGTTAGGCAGAGCAGTTAATTTCTCAATTGCTTCATACAAATATGGAGACTCCACGCAGACCCTGGTGCTGCAACGACAGGACTGCCAGCTCAGCACTGCCTATCAGCCTTGCATTGAAACGTCTGCAATCAACTTATGAAACTCCGGAACAATTCAACTTAGGGTAACTGGCATTGCTGAAGTGGACAGAGAGAGAGTGTGAGTGTGTGTGTGTGTGCAGGCATGTTTACCCTACAATGAGTTATTGGTCCAGCCTTGTGCCAGATGCTGTCTGGGTTAGGCTCCAGCTTCCACACAGCCCTGCTTCAGATAGGTTTGTGAAGAAGTTGGAAGTATCGTTATTGTTATTGTTGTGCCTTTGGCAGAGAAAATATATGAATAGATCAAAGGATGGAAGATACTGAGGACAGACAGTTATTATTATTATTATTATTATTATTATTATTATTATTATTATTATGATTGGACAGCACAGTGGCTGTATTTTTGTATCTCAGTGAAGCATACGTGCCTATAATGTCTGCTCTTGTCTCTTGATTGTGTGCTGTGCGTGCGCAATATTCTCAGGATCAGGTACTTCTACTCACTAAAGATGGAGCTGGAGAGGAGAAATTAATATGGGCAAGGAGGAACTTCACTGGACACTGTACACAAGGCAGTGATGACGCGATAAACCTATAACAGATACATATGAAAGGCACTATACAGCTGAAGTTTTCCAGGTAAGGAAGACTGACATTTTAAGGTGAGGTTAATAAGAGTCAGTAGCCACAGTGCCATAGGGGTGGCGATTGGCACATGCAAATAAAATACAGTTACACTGGAGTCTGTACAATGTGACAGGAAGGACTCTACAAACATATGATAGATAGATAGATAGATAGATAGATAGATAGATAGATAGATAGATAGATAGATAGATAGATAGATAGATAGATAGATAGATAGATAGATAGATGTGAAAGGCACTCTATAATAGATAGTGTCACGCACGTGCGATTAGGGGGCCGTATAAGGACCTAAACTGTAGCGTGAAGGCGCATGCCAGAAGGGAATGGCGGGGTACTAACCTCTCTCTCTTTATTTCTGCAGAAAGAAAGATGCACCACCGCCATGAATCTGCCACGTCTACCTGATCACGCATCACCACTTCAGCCTTCAATCTGTCGTCCTCTGATGACATCATCAATCTCAGCCTCCATCTCGGTTCCTTCCCAGCATTCCTCTCTGTTTACTTCCGGTCCCTCACCATAAATGCACCCCCACTCCACCATTTTGGCAGTCTCTGTTAGATGAAACGATTGTGTACAAGTCTACTTGGACTCTCTTTTCACAGTATACGGTGCCGGAAAACCCAAAACCTTACTGAGTTGTCTGTTTTTTTTCTACAATAGATACATAGATATTCATTTTATTATAGTAGGCAGGATCACAAAATTACTTACATGCATACTGCAGATAAATATACATTATAGATAGATTTAAATGCTCTATATAATAGATAGATATGAAAGGTACTATATTACAGATAGATAATAATTTTAGTATAGTCTCCAAGATCACAAAATTACATGCATACTGCAGATAGATAGACATGAAAGGCACCATATACAGTGATCCCTTGCTATATCGCGTTTCAACTTTCGCGGCTTCACCCTATCGCAGATTTTAAATGTAAGCATATCTAAATATATATCACGGATTTTTTGCTGGTTCACGGATTTCTGTGGACAATGGGTCTTTTCATTTATGGTACATGCTTTCTCAGTTGCTTTGCCCAGTTGATTTCATACAAGGGACGCTATTGCAAGATGCTGAGAAGCTACCCAATCTGAGCATGTATTACATACTAAATAAAACTCCTCCGTGGTATACGATATGCTTCCCGCGTGGTGCTTCGTATACTTGAAAGCCCAAACAGCACGTATTGATTTTTGATTGTTTGCTTGTCTCTCTCTCTCTGACATTCTCTGCTCCTGACGGAGGGGGTGTGAGCAGAGGGGCTGTTCGCAAACTGGCCTAGAGGATATGGATGCTCCTTAAAAAATGCTGAAAGACTACCTCCACATTGCTGCCTTCCTTGTAGCTGCTTTGTCTGGCGGTGCCTCGCATACTTAAAAGCCCAAACAGCCCTATTGATTTTTGATTGTTTGCTTTACTCGCTCTCTCTCTCTCTCTCTCTCTCTCTCTCTCTCTCTCTCTCTCTCTCTCTCTCTCTCTCTCTCTCTCTCTCTCTCTCTCTCTCCTTCTCTCTCTCTCTCTCTCGGACATTCTCTGCTCCTGACGCTCACTCCTTTGAAGAGGACGATATGTTTGGATTCTTTTAATTGTGAGATGGAACTGTTATCTCTGTCTTGTCATGGAGCACAGTGTAAACATTTGACTAAAGGGTGTTATTTCATGTCTAGAGGGCTCTAATAATGTTAGAAAAAGTATTGAGAAGGTCGTAAACAGGTTTTCTATGCTCTAACTGCGAAAATATTCGATTTATAAATAAAGAATCCTACTTCACGGAAATTCATTTATCGCGGCAGAGCCTGGAACGGATTAACCACAATAAACGAAGGTTGACTGTAACAGATATATGTTAACTTTAGTATAGTCAGCAGAATCACAAAATTACTTGCATGCATACTGCAGATAGATATGAAGATAGATATAAAAGGCTCTTGTGGCATATGGCCGGTCGTTTATCATGGCCAATACCCCCAGGCCGCCAGATGGAGTCCTCCTTGCAGCATGGAGGTGCCCCGAAGACCAACAAGTAATCTAGGAAAATGGAGTTTTTATCCACATCCCTACTAGATACCATGGGGGATGCTAGAGGACGCTGAAGGGAGGAGCAAAGGATATTTTTCTTACACCCTGGAAGTAAATCTGAGTCACGTGGACACAGGGAATGACGTGCTTCTGGGGTGAAAAAAAGGACTTTTTATCTGACCCAGAAGTGATAAGGAATCATGGACTGAAGGATGGGAAACACTTCCAGGTCAGGAACAATAAAAGGACACTGGGAACTCCAAGACGAGGAGCTGAGCTGGGTGGAAGGGTGGCAACGCGTCTGGGAGTGGTGGAGAGTTTATTATTGATTATTGAGGAGTATTGAATGAGTATTGTGGAGAGGAGGGTGCTTTGTGCACTGTTGTTTATGAATAAAGTCAACTTTTGGACTTTTATCTGGTGTCTGACGTATTGTCCAAGTATTCAAGGGAGCGATAGCGCCCCCCTATCTGTCACACTCTATATAATAGATATTAATTTTAGCATAGTCGGTAGGATCACAAAATTACTTACATGCATACTGCAAATAGATAGATAGATAGATAGATAGATAGATAGATAGATAGATAGATAGATAGATAGATAGATAGATAGATAGATAGATAGATATTAATTTTAGTATAGTCAGCAGGATCACAAAATTACTTGCATGCATGCTGCAGATAGATTTATAGATAGACATGAAAGGCACTATATAATAGATCAATATATGAAAGGCTTTAAGTCTCAAAGCCAGCATTTCTAAAACTACATGTTTGTAATGTTTCGCACCACAGATGTGTGGTAAAATTACAAATATTGTTGTGAGTGATACAACATCCTCTATTCACTCCCCTTTTTCTGACAGCCCATAGTGTGCTGCTTGATGTCGCCAGTGCTGTACGAAGGGTTAACAGCTGCAGGTGGTTCAACAGCAATCTCTGTTGTTAAGAATTAGTTATGTTACCAGTATAAGATTGGTCTAAACCTAAATAATCAACTTAGACCCCAATGTCAACAGTTCCAGTGCACCATCTACTGGAATGTATTTTGCATTGCATTTATCATTCCAGCAGATGGCTCATCACAAACATTAGTGGTAAGAAAATGCATTGCATTTGTCATTCAAACATATGATACATTAAAAGCATTTGTAGTCCTAAAATACATTGCATTTGTCATTTTAAGGCATGGTGCATTAAAACCATTTTTACAGTGGGTATAGGAAAGAATCCCCCTTTAAAATATTCCAATTTTACTTGCTTTACAGATTTAAACAAGAACTGAACAGAACAGCAATACAACTTCCCCAGCCCGCTGTTTAGGGTCGCTAGGCACACCTATAAAACAACAAAATGTCTCTCTGTGTCTTGTCGTTACCCGTTCTTCATACACTGCTGACTCTTTAGACTTTCTTTCTTTCTTCTCAGCCGCACACTCCTTCCTTCCTGTCTCCTCCCTCCCCCTCCGCACTCACCTTCTGTCTTTCTATGTAGCTGTAAAAATGCAGAGCCTGCTCTAAACAGAGTAAACAGGAAACATTCATTACAGTACGTCACAATAGCTTCTTCTTCAATTTCCATTTTTTCCATGCGACCCCCTTGTAGATATCTCGCCCCACAGGTTGAGCCACACTGCTGTAAAGCTAAAATAAATGGCATCTGTGCCGGTAAGCGGCAGCGTGCAGCTTCACTGATGAGGGCCAAACTGCGGACAGCCTCGACACGGAGCTTCATGCTTGAAAGAATGAAAAAAGACAAGCCTTTAACAACTGATTAAATAAGTTAACTAATATGTTCTGTTGTAACTTTATTTATTATCGTTAGGACATACAAAGAAGCACTGATATATAAACCTAAATGCTAATCTCGGCTGCTCACTCGTCTGTGCAGTGAAAGGTCCGTAACCATCAATAATCAGCTCTTAACCCCAATATACAGTAGCTCAGACTAGGTAGATATCAGAATGCGTTTTATTTTTAACGTTATTGCCCAAAGTATTACTGAGCCCTAATAAATCTAAATGCCATTAAGTGCTTATATGTTTGTTGTGCCAGCCTAAGAGCCTGCCCAGTACTCACACTGGCAAAGGCCCTGCCTGCAGTTTGCTTGTCTTCTGTCAGTGAGCGGCTCAGCACCGGCGTTCACAAAACAAGATCTGCCTGTGAAAAGGCTGGCAGGCCAGGGCCCTTCTGCTGACATAAATGGTGTCCTTTTAAAGTTACCTCAGGCCTACACTTTTCATAGCTAATAGCATTAAAACTAATAATAAAGCATATTGATCCCTAATCTAAATTCACAGCATTATCCACCTTAATAAAAGGTAAAGTGTCTCTGTGTCTGTGTATCTGTGTGTCCGTTCGGTGCGTATGTCTCTCTCATTCTAACAGAGGGCATGACACAAATGTTTTGTAGTAATAACATGAATTGCATTTGTCATCCCAGCAACTGGTACATCACAAATACTAACACTGCTTTTAGGAATCCAACACCAAATGGTGTGTAACAGAGACATCATGTTAAATATGTCATTCCAACAGAATCTCAAAACATTAAAAGACATCTCGAATATTAAAATGGCTTTTACAAATCCCATAGTAAATTGTATATAACAGAGACATACACATTGTATTTGTCATTCCAACATTCTCTACATTATATTACTACAAATGTTTGTAATGTGCCATCTCTTGAAATGGCAAATAAAATACATTTTATTAATACATGAATTACATTCCAACAGGTGGCGCACTGTCAATGATATCACTGAGGCCCAAGCTGATCACTTACAGGGAGAAACATAAGTATTTGAACACCCTGCGATTTTTCAAGTTCTCCCACTTAGAAATCATGGAGGGGTCTGAAATTCACATTGTAGGTGCATTCCCACTGTGAGAGACAGAATGTAAAAAATACAAATTCAGGAAATCTCATTGTATGATTTGTACAGAATTTATTTGTATTGCACTGCTGCACATAAGTATTTGAACCCCTGAGAAAATCAGTGTTAATATTTGGTACAGAAGCCTTTGTTTGCAATTCCACAGGTCAACATTTCCCGTAGTTCTTGACCAGGGTTGCTCACAAAAAACAGGGATTTTGGCCCACTCCTCCACCCAGATCCCTTCTAGATCTGTCAGGTTCTGGGGCTGGCGCTGAGCAACACGGAGTTTCAGCTCCCTCCAAAGATTTTCGATTGGATTTAGGTCTGGAGACTGGCTAGTCAGAACCTTGATATTCTTCTTACGGAGCCACTCCTTGGTTATCCTGACTGTGTGCTTCGGGTCATTGTCATGTTGGAAGACCCAGCCACGACCCATCTTCAGTGCTCTGACTGAAGGAAGGAGGTTGTTGTTCAAAATCTCACAATACATGGCCCCATCCATGCTCTCCTTAATTCAGTGCAGTCGTCCTGTCCCCTTCGCAGAAAAGCACCCCAAAGTATGATGTTTCCACCCCCATGCTTCACAGTAGGGATGGTGTTCTTGGGATGCAACTCCTCCTTCTTTTTCCTCCAAACACGCCGAGTGAAGTTTAGACCAAATTATTCTATTTGGTCTCATCTGACCACATGACTTTCTCCCATGCCTCCTCTGGATCATCCAGATGGTCACTGGCAAACTTCAGACGGGCGTGGAAATGTGATGACTTGAGCAGGGGAACCTTCTATGCAATGCGTTATTTGAAATCATGACGGCATAGTGTTCTACCGACAGTGACCTTTGAAACTGTGGTCCCAGCTCTCTTTGTGTCATTGACCAGCTCCTCTCATGTAGTTCTGGGCTGATTCCTCACCTTTCTTATCATCTGTGATACCCCACAAGGTGAGATCTTGCATGGAGCCCCAGTCCGAGGGAGACTGACAGTCGTCTTTAGCCTCTTCCATTTTCTGACAATCGCTCCAACAGTTGATCTGTTTTCACCAAGCTGCTTGGCAATTGCCCCGTAGCCCTTTCCAGCCTTGTGAAGGTCCACAATTTTGTCTCGGGTGTCTTTTGACAGCTCTGTGGTCTTGGCCCATGGTAGTAGTTGGAGTCTGACTGACTGTGGGGTGGACAGGAGTCTTTAAAGAGCTCAGACAGGTGCTATTAATTAAGATTATTAAGTAGAGAAGAGGTGGACTTCTTAAAGGCAGAGCAACAGGTCTTTGAGAATTCTTGCTGATTTTCTCAGGGGTTCAAATACTTATGTGCAGCAGTGCAATACAAATAAATTCTGCACAAATCATACAATGGGATTTCCTGATATATTTTTTTTTTACATTCTGTCTCTCACAGTGGGAATGCACCTACAATGTGAACTTCAGACCCCTCCATGATTTCTAAGAGGGAGAACTTGCAAAATCGCAGGGTGTTCAAATACTTATATTCCTCACTATATATTTCATCCCAGATTATTAAATGACACATTCCTTTGACATTTCTATTTCATGTCTTAATTTCTTGATTGACTGAAGTAAATATTAGAGCAAAAGATGTTGGAAGTTGCTGCTTTCTTACCCAGGGTGTTATCAATGCTGAGAGGCTACACTTGAATAATATTAATAATAATGCTTTATATTTTTTATTGTGCTTTTCTCACTACTTAAAGCTCTTCTACACAGTGAGTGAGGAGCCACTTTAACCACCGCTAATGTGCAGCATCCACCTGATGATGTGACGGCAGCCATTGTTGTGCCAGTATGCTCATCACACATGAGCTATTAGAAGGTAAAGTGGTGAGAGAAACAGTTAGCTAATGAGAGACAGGGGATGATTAGGGGGACACAATGACAAGGCCTTGGAGGGCAATTTAGAAAAGACATCATTATGGAGGACACACAGGAATCTTTAATAACCACAGAGAGTCAGGACTTCAGTTTTAGGTCTTCTCTGAAGGACAGCACCATTTATACAGCACAGTGTCCTCATCACTGCACTGGGGTATTGGGATCCACATTCAGACCACCGGGTAAGCCCCCTATTGGCCTCACCAACACCTCTTCCAGCAGACACCCAAGCTTTTCCTAGATGGTCTCCAATCCAAGTACTGGCCAGGCCTGAATATGCTTAGGTTGAGGTAGATGACCTGATCTGAAGTGCATGTGGTGTGTCTGCTGGCTACAGAAGAGCAAAGGCAGCAGAAGTAAGACCCCCTTAGTTGATAACTGGCATAAAACCAAATGTTATACGAGCCTTCATGTGTCTCTGAGACATCTGTACATGTGTTAGTGCTGGTGACAGCGAGTCCCAGTGTGGGGCACTGAGAAGTGACAGGCTGGAGGGGTCACTCTTATGTACTTAAATGGAATGAGTCTGAGGTGGGCTATTACAGCGGGACTGGCATCAGGGCATCACTTATACCCAATTGTGTGACTAGGATCTGTGTGTGTTAATCGTAGGGTGCAGGAGTAGACGAGCCTGTTCAACAGACTTGATTAAGTCTTACAAATCCTGAGATAAAACGACTTGAATAACCAAGAAAATCTAAAAAGAGAAGGAGCCGGGAGCGACGAGCGCCTGCTGTGTGTTACGTGTCTGTCTGTCTGTCTGTCTGTCTGTCTGTCTGTCTGTCTGTCTGTCTGTTTTCAGTTTTTAAGATGTTTTAATATTTCTACTATCCTTGTGTTTATTAATGTATCATATTATTCTGTTTCTTAACTGAGTGCGCTTCAGTTGGGGTCTTTACTGAATAATCTAATAAATTCCTGGAATGGATAAAGCAAAACACAAATATTCATTATTGATAAGCAGGAGACGAGAACTTATTATGGGATGGATAATTTGTTTAATAAAGAGAACTAATATGGAGTCTGAGGTGGACTGCAGTGTGTAATAAATAAATAAGAAATACTGACGTGAATGACACTTTAGCAGACCCCCTGTGACAGGTCATCTCTTCTATCACTTGGTGGTCTTCACTCTCGCAGCTCCTGTCTCACATTAACTGTTCACCATCAGTGTCTTCTCAGATGATCTCTCTGTGAGCTCTCAGCTTTATCTTTAAATCTCCTCCTCCTCCTCCTCACTGAGCTCAGACAAACTTTCACTTTCATTTCTTCACAAGTCACTTCCTTGTCTGTCTGACTGATTCTCTCTGCCTGCCTCTACTCAGACTGACGATGGCTGAAGCCCAGCTGTTTGTATCTCAGGACGAGTTCATCTGCTCGATGTGTCTGGACACCCTGACTGACCCCGTCACCATCCCCTGTGGACATAATTTCTGTCTGAAGTGCATCACAAACTACTGGGATCACAGCCAAGAGTGCAGATGTCCTCAGTGCAGAGAAAAGTTCAACACGAGGCCTGCTTTGCAAAGAAATAATCTGCTGAATGAAGTCATTAAGAAATTAAAGAAGACGACTCTCAGTCCTCCTCCTCCTCAGAATTATTCCAGCCCTGGAGACATGGAGTGTGACTTCTGTACTGGTAAGAAGTTCAGAGCGTTGAAGTCCTGTCTCACTTGCATGGCCTCCTACTGTCAGACTCACCTGCAGCCTCACTATGACGGAGACGCCCTGAAGCACCACAAGCTGGTTGATCCTGATAGAAATCTGAAGGAGAAACTCTGTGAGAAACATCAGAAAACTCTGGAGATATTCTGTAAAACTGATGATTCCTGTATCTGCATGATGTGTGTGGTGACTGGACATAACGGTCATAAAATGGTCGAGCTGGAGACAGAAAGAGAAGAAAAGGAGGTGAGTGATGTTTAGTGTTTAATGGAAACTGTTTGAATAACTTTGAGTTAAGGAATTTGTACATTTAATGTGACAGAGAAATCTATTCATCTACAGTAAAACTCGATTATCTGTCACTTGATTAACTGTCAGGACTAAATAACAAAAACCCAACCTTGTGCACGCCAGCGTCTCCCAATTACTACTGCGAGTTCTGCACATTGGAACAACAGAAATCTCAGTGTCCGTTACGTACCTTGAGCTTTAATAGCAGTTTGTAGCTTTTCTCTTTTGTTATAATTAAACTAAGCTACTTTACATTGTTATGGCCTATCAACATATGTGTGTGCTGTTTGAACTTATTAAACGTTTACGAAACAGCAACAGTTTTTCAAGTTTAGCTTCAATGACGGAGTTGGAAGGCCAACAGTGAACAATACAAAGTGGGATGCTGAAATAATTGAAAAATGTGTTGAAAATGGAAAACAGTGACGGTAACGTTATTCTGCATTAATGTTAATGGTCTTCTACATTGTAATTTTCTTTATATATTCTGTTATGTCAGGTTGTGTTAATATATTGTGGTGTGCAGGCAGCTTGTGATGCTCTGTATGGGGGCAGAAAGGGCGGAAAGCTGTAAGTGATGGGACTGGCTGAGGGGCTTCTGTTCTGTGAGGGGCGGACAGGAGAAGTGAGGAGAGAAGGGAAGGTGAGGAGCAGGGAGTCAGGAGACAATAAGCAGGAGTGTTTGTGGGATCAGAAATACACAACGAGAGTGGCAGGTGATAAACTGATCGGTAGGGAAAGCTTTCTTTGATTGTTTAGGAGGTGAGCTCTGTAATCCGAATAACGGAGTGTAAGACAGGACACCGCTTGTGAGTGAACGAAGACTCCACATAAAACGCAGAAAACTCCAGGACCTCTGAGTTGTATTTGCTTATTACGCTGGTTTTTACAATATTATATAAATTAATTCATTTTGTTAATATAGTTTTTTATGACTGCTCGCTACACTAATCTACTGTATGTCATTTTTAAAGTAGCTGCTCTGTTATCCGTCTTTTCTCTTATCCATCACAGCCTTGGTCCTGACCCCTGACTGATAATCGAGGTTTTACTGGATCTTATAAACCTGATGTTTCAAGTTCAGGGCATTGGCTGCTGGACTCCATCCTCGTCAGACTGGTGCAAGTCATGAAGCAGCTCAGGATGAGATCCTCAAGATGGCCCACAAACAAATGAGTTCTCTCCTCACAGCCAGCTGAGTTTCTTTTGCTCTGATCAGTTTCTCTTTTGAGTTTCTAAGGCAGTGGGAGGCCAACTATAGCCTGCTGTCTAGAAATGTCTACTGGCAGGGTGCGAGCGTCACGTGGGCTACACGTAGAAATGTCTGACATTCGGACCCTCCTGAGGTGTTCTTAACAAGATGATGTTACAATTGGCTTATGTAAGCATAGTAAGTGAGTACACAATGTCATCCTAAACGTAATTCAATAGAAGGTCTGACACGTCAATAGACACACTCTGTACTGCTGACACTTACACGCTGAGTGTGCTTAGCTGCTCGTCTGCCTTTGTGCTGTTTGTCCATTTTTAAAGAATCAGAGTTTGCATTTGGCTGATCTCAGGGCTGTTTAAGAGACACATTATTGTCACATGTCAATCTGTATTGTACTCCAGAGTTAAGTCTACGATTCTTACAATAAGTTCAACTCAGTAATGTCAATATACTATTCCTGTGTAGATTTTCTGTTTTTAATGACAAAACTCATCAGGCTCTTCATTAGTGATTAGACATCATGTTATTTAGTGGAGCAGTAAGGACATTTTGAATGTCAAACCCCTGAGTGATAATCCCACCTAATGTATGATTATGACAAACACTCTGAGCTTTCATATTTGGTAAAACCCTAACAAGTCCAGCAGGAGTGTAAAGAACTTACTAGAAGTGCAAGTCTGACCATCTAAGCCAAATTTCAAATCCCCCATCACTACCACACAACCTCAATGTACAGTAAGTTCAGATAAAGACACTTAACTTCAGTCCACCATTTGGTGTTTCTTCAAATAAAGGACTAGTGTCACATCAGATCTGTCAGGTCTCAGTAAGTGACACAAATGTGGCCGAGTCCTCGCTAGAATATTAAAAGAGCTCGGCTCACAGGTGAACACACGTTTAGAAACCAACATCTTAAACAACAATGAAGTCTATGAAGTGGCCTGATATTTATCAGTTTAATATGAATCAGGTCACTAATATCCACATCTAATTTTTGACCTGTTTATGTTTTCTGTTGTTTGGCTATCACTTGATTTGGATTGATTTACATAAATCAGTTCTTCAGATGTCCCTGAAAGCAGACATGTAATTGTAGGACAGACTTGCACTGCTTGGTCAGAAGTCATTTTCTTAAGCTGCCACTGCCTGCCCCTCTTTTATTGACTCGTAACTTCAACTCAGATGTCAGTTCACTTCACCAGGACTCTCCTTGACAGTTTTGTGTGTCATCTGATCAGTCTGATCAACCACAGCAAATGGCACCCAGTGATGTCTCAGTATGTCACTCTTTATCACTTTGTGACTGAAGAAGGAGCCAAAACTCAACTTGATGGACAACACTTAGCAGGAATTAGCAGTAAAAGGGTTGGATTTCTGTTCATCCAAGACACCTACAGCA
>NC_053157.1:240424434-240454348 GCF_016835505.1 Polypterus senegalus | reverse complement strand
CCAAGATCCAAAGAAATTCAGGAACAAATGAGAACAGAAGTCATTGAGATCTATCAGTCTGGTAAAGCTTATAAAGCCATTTCCAAAGCTTTGGGACTCCAGCGAACTACAGTGAGAGCCATTATCCACAAATGGCAAAAACATGGAACAGTGGAGAACATTCCCAGGAGTGGCCGGCTGACCAAAATTACCCCAAGAGCGCAGAGACGACTTAAGCAAAAAGAACATTAGGGCTCATCTCAATTTTGCTAAGAAACATCTCAATGATTGCCAAGACTTTTGGGAAAATACCTTGTGGACTGATGAGACAAAAGTTGAACTTTTTGGAAGGCAAATTCTAAAAAATGTTTACATCTGGCGTAAAAGGAACACAGCATTTCAGAAAAAGAACATCATACCAACAGTAAAATATGGTGGTGGTAGTGTGATGGTCTGGGGTTGTTTTGCTGCTTCAGGACCTGGAAGGCTTGCTGTGATAGATGGAACCATGAATTCTACTGTCTACCAAAAAATCCTGAAGGAGAATGTCCGGCCATCTGTTCGTCAGCTCAAGCTGAAGCGATCTTGGGTGCTGCAACAGGATAATGACCCAAAACACACCAGCAAATCCACCTCTGAATGGCTGAAGAAAAACAAAGTGAAGACTTTGGAGTGGCCTAGTCAAAGTCCTGACCTGAATCCAATTGAGATGCTATGGCATGACCTTAAAAAGGCGGTTCATGCTAGAAAACCCTCAAATAAAGCTGAATTACAACAATTCTGCAAAGATGAGTGGGCCAAAATTCCTCCAGAGCGCTGTAAAAGACTTATTGCAAGTTATCGCAAACGCTTGATTGCAGTTATTGCTGCTAAGGGTGGCCCAACCAGTTATTAGGTTCAGGGGGCAATTACTTTTTCACACAGGGCCATGTAGGTTTGGATTTTTTTCTCCCTAAATAATAAAAACCATCATTTAAAAACTGCATTTTGTGTTTACTTGTGTTATATTTGACTAATGGTTAAATGTGTTTGATGACCAGAAACATTTTGTGTGACAAACATGCAAAAGAATAAGAAATCAGGAAGGGGGCAAATAGTTTTTCACACCACTGTATCTATCTGCAGTATGCATGCAAGTAATTTTGTGAATCTCCTGACTATACTAAAGTTAATATATATCTGTTACAGTCAACCCTCATTTATCGCGTTAATCCGTTCCAGACTCTGGTGCGATAAATGAATTTCCGCGAAGTAGGTTTCTTTATTTATAAATAGAATATTTTCGGAGTTAGAGCTTTAGAAAATCTGTTTACGACCTTCTAGATACTTTTTCTAACATTATTAGAGCCCTCTAGACATGAAATAACACCCTTTAGTCAAATGTTTAAACTGTGGCCATGACAAGACAGAGATGACAGTTCCATCTCACAATTAAAAGAATACAAACATATCTTCCTCTTCAAAGGAGTGCGCGTCAGGAGCAGAGAATGTCAGAGAGAGAAAGAGAGAGAGAGAGAGAGAGAGAGAGAGAGAGAGAGAGAGAGAGAGAGAGAGAGAGAGAGAGAGAGAGAGAGAGAGAGAGAGAGTGAGAAAAGCAAACAATCAAAAATCAATAGGCCTGTTTGTGCTTTTAAGTATGCGAGGCACTGCCAGACAAAGAAGCTACAAGGAAGGCAGCAATGTGAAGGTAGTCCTTCAGCATTTTTTAGAGGAGCGTCCGTATCCTTTAGGCCAGTTTGCGAACAGCCGCTCTGCTCACACCCCCTCTGTCAGGAGCAGAGAATGTCAGAGAGAGAGAGACAAGCAAACAATCAAAAATCAATACGTGCTGTTTGGGCTTTCAAGTACGAAAACTACCGTGCGGGAAGCATATCGTATACCACGGAGGAGTTTTATTTAATATGTAATACATGCTCTGATTCGGTAGCTTCTCAGCCATCTTGCAATAGCATCCCTTGTATGAAATCAACTGGGCAATGCAATTGAGGAAGTATGTATCATAAATTAAAAGACCCATTGTCCCCAAAAATCCGCGAACCAGCAAAAAATCCGTGATATATATTTAGATATGCTTACATTTAAAATCGGTGATAGAGTGAAGCCGCGAAAGTCAAAGCACGATATAGCAAGGGATCACTGTATATGGTGCCTTTCATGTCTATCTATCTGCAGTATGCATGTAATTTTGTGATCTTGGAGACTATACAAAAATTATTATCTATCTGTAATATAGTACCTTTCACATCTATCTATTATATAGAGTCTTTTAAATCTATCTATAATGTATATCTATCTGCAATATGCATGTAAGTAATTTTGTAATCCTGCCTAATATACTAAAATTAATATCTATGTATCTATTGTAGAAAAAAGACAGACAACTCAGCAAGGTTTTGGGTTTTCCGGCCCTGTATACTGTAAAAAGAGAGTCCAAGTAGATTTGTACACAATCGTTTCATCTAACAGAGACTGCCAAAATGGCGGAGTGGGGGAGCATTTATGATGAGGGACCGGAAGTAAACAGAGAGGAATGCAGGGAAGGAATCGAGATGGATGCTGAGATTTATGATGTCATCAGAGGTCGACAGAGAGAATGCGGAAGTGGTTATGCGTGATCAGGTAGACGTGGCAGATTCATGGCGGTGGTGCATCTTTCTTTCTGCAGAAATAAAGAGAGAGAGGTTAGTACCCCGCCATTCCCTTCTGGCATGCGCCTTCACGCTACAGTTTAGGTCCTTATACGGCCCCCTAATCTCACGTGCGTGACACTATCTATTATAGAGTGCCTTTCACATCTATCTATCTATCTATCTATCTATCTATCTATCTATCTATCTATCTATCTATCTATCTATCTATCTATCTATCTATCTATCTATCATATGTCTGCAGGGTCCTTACTGTCACATTGTACAGACTCCAATGTAATTGTATTTTATTTGCATGTGCCAATCGCTATCCCTATGGCACTGTGGCTACTGAGTCTTATTAACCTCACCTTAAAATGTCAGTATTCCTTACCTGGAAAGCTTCAGCAGTATAGTGCCTTTCATATGCATCTGTTGTAGGTTTATCGCGTCATCACTGCCTTGTGTACAGTGTCCAGTGAAGTTCCTCCTTGCCCATATTAATCTCTCCTCTCCAGCTCCATCATTAGTGAGTAGAAGTACCTGACCCTGAGAATATTGCACACTCACAGCACACAATCAAGAGACAAGAGCAGACATTATAGGCATCCATCACGTATGCTTCACTGAGATACAGAAAAACAGCCACTGTGCTGTCCAATCATAATAATAATAATAATAATAATAATAATAATAATAATAATAATAATAATTGTCTGTCCTCAGTATTTTCCATCCTTTGATCTATTCATATATTTTCTCTGCCAAAGGCAAAACAATAACAATAATGATACTTGCTCCTCTTCACCCACTTATCTGAAGCAGGGCTGTGTGGAAGCTGGAGCCTACCCCAGACAGCATCTGGCACAAGGCTGGACCAATCCCTCATTGTAGGGTAAACATGACCGCACACACACACACACACACACACACACACACACACACTCTCTGTGTCCACTTCAGAAATGCCAGTTACCCTAAGTTGAATTATTCCGGAGTTTCAGAAGTTGATTGCAGACGTTTCAACACAAGGCCGATGGGCAGCACTGAGCTGGCACTCCTGTCATTGCGGCACCAGGGTCTGCATGGAGTCTCCTTATTTGTATGAAGCAATTGAGAAATTAGCTGCTCTGCCTAACTTTGAAAAAGTTTAGCATGCGGAAGCCCTTTTGCTCGAGTTCAAACTATTAGTCACCAATGTGCTTGAGTGAAAGTTGAAATAGAAAAGCCATGCCATGTGGCCATCAAACTCGCATGGAGAGGAGCTGTGTGTTAAAGCAGCTTTGTTTTGTCCTTTCACAGGTCATCATCATCATCATCATCATCAGAAGTGAACTGCAGCGACAGCTCGTCCAAACTGGGCACCATAATGGAGAGGAGGACACTGTAGTGGCCATGGAAGAGAGATGTGTGGCCATTAAAGAGGAGCAGTATGAGGAGGTGACAAACGCGTCAGTCAACGAGGACTCCAGTGATGTGCTGTCGGTGTGCGTTCAGCAGGAGCAAAACACGGGCGAGAAACAAGAGGCCTGTGACAAGGATGAGAAGACCATCTTTAAGGAAGAGGACCTCAAGCTCGAGGATTCACCCACAGAGCCCCATCTGGCTTATTTTGGTTCCCTTCAGGGGAGATAAGAGGAAGAGGCGCCTTTATCTGCTAGTAAGTTTAACTCACTGAATTTGATGATGGGCTTTGTTGCTTAGTGAGTACAACTTGGAATCGAGGGCTTGCCGGGCCGAATGGTCTGAGCTCATCACTGTCATATGGGGTGGGGTTGTGCAGGAGGTGACAATGACAGATTATAAATGCAGTTCCCCTCCAAGGGCGTTGGAACGGCAGGGCTGATTCACTCATTTCTGCCATATGCTGACAATACTTGGGGTTTGAGTGCGAAGTGTGACTATGACACGAAGAGTCCAGCTGGCACTGACATCTCGACATGTTAAACAGTATCCCAATTTTTTAGGTGAGCAAAAGTATAGAAGCAGATAGTCTTCTAGCAAATTAAATGTCTGGTTGCACATCGCTTGCTTGTGGTAACTTCATCAAGCCTGTGGCTCCTCGACATCATTAGATGGTTGCTTTCTTCTGATGTTCTGCTTACAGACGGGCCTTTCTTGAAGCGTTTGTAATTTCATGCTGATCCCTCACACTTCTTATTGCTCTACTTTTGCATGTCTTTGTTCTTCCATTTGAATCAGTCCTTTCAGCTCTAGTGGTCACCTGAGGGACTATAAAAGACAAATCACCTGCTAATTACAACTTTTTAAAGAAGCCCCTTACTTTGTCCAGTCCAGTTTAGGATTTTTGGGGTAAAATCAGAGCAGAGTAACTTTTCTTCATTTTACATGAAATGGCTTTAATTTGAATTTCCCTAAAGTTTTTTTTTTTTATTTATGAGTAAGGAAATACTTAATGTCTGAAATTTATCAAATCAACTGGAAGGAACACAGCCATACCTGCTGCTCCCTTACCTTTTGTCCCGTTTACATTTGAATTTGTAATTGATACCTCACACTTCTCATTGTTGTAATTTGCAGTCATTTGTTCCACTATCAGAGTCAGCCATTTCAGCTCTGGCAGTCACCTGAGGGGACTATAAAAGACAAATCACCTGCTTGACAGCCAAATATTTCTTAAGATTTCTAAAAAAAGGTGTTGATCATTTTGCAAAGTCCAATTTACAATTTTTTAGTTGAAGCAAAATGAGGTTGTGTCATTTTATCTTCAACTTTTTTTTTTAATTGTTCCACTGCAAATGAAAGAAATACATCTGTGAAGAGCAGAACATTGTTAAATCCTGTGGTTTTATGAGTGCAAAGAGAAGTCGAGCAAAATGACCCTTTTAATTTGCTAAAAAGAAAGATTACAATATGAAAGCTTCCAAAGGCAACTCAGACCCCCTTCTTCAGGCACAATGTAAGTAATATAATCTTATCTATAAACGTCTACATGTGGAAGTCTGTCTGGCCCAGAAGTACGAGGCTACAGCATGAAGCTCAAAGAAAGCGACTCTGTCGCCAAAGTGAAACTGCCTACAAAAGAGAACCTCGCTTAGCCGCTAATACACAAGTGAGACGAGCACATCGGCAAAATGAAACCTCAGAGGAGAAAGAAACTCGTTTAGCCACTGATAGATAAGGGTGGCAAGTACATCAGCAAAATGAAACCTTCAAGAAGAGAGAAACTCGTTTAAGCGCTGATAGACAATGGAGGCAAAATGAAACAGCCAAGAAAAGAGAACCTCGCTTAACTGCTAATGGACAAGCAAGGTGAGCACATCGGCAAAATTAAACCTCAGAGGAGAAAGAAACTCGCTTAGGTGCTGATAAACAAGGGGGGCGAACACATCAGCAAAATGAAACCTTCAAGGTGAGAGAAACCTCGCTTAGGCGGTGATAGACAATGGAGGTGAGCACATTGACAAAACAAATCCACAGAGAAGAGAGAAGCTGTCTTAGCCGCAAATGCACAACCGATGTGACTCTTTGGTTTAAGTGCCAGAATCCATGGTTTCTAGGAGCCACAGCTTTTTACAGCACAGGCTCACACAGCTGTTGATTTTATAAAGTAAGATCTAACGATTTCATCTTGCCTAAAGAAGGGACCTGAGTTGTCTTTGAAAGCCTGCATAGTTTAATCTTTGTAGTTCGCTAATGAAAGGTGTTACTTTGCTCGACTTCTCTTTGTATCCATAACGGCTAACACGGTATAACACCCTACTACTACTGCGGTTTTATGAAGAAAATTAACCCAATATCTCTGCGAATGTGCTAATATTTCCAATCAAGATTATATTTAGTAGCTTTTCCTTTTGTGCCTGGGAGGTTACAGTGTCAGGCCTTTTCTAATGATAATGTGGATGGGGGGTTTTGAGATGGAGGTTAACCTGCTTCTGAACATTCAAGTCAAAGGAGAAGGAGCTCAGATTTTCACATTATGACACTGAAGTCTGAGACCCCAACAAACCTACAGTGAATTAAAATGACAAAACAAAAAATGAATAAATAAAATTGACCTGAAGTGTAGAATTCAGCCACGGGCTTAAACAGCAAAGCAACACCATGGGATGAGATGCCCAAGCAGTAAAAGATGGCTGTTCAACAGCACCCTTTATGGTCACGTGTTTCACATGAGTATATATATATATATAAACAACAGGTAAGGATTCATGTTAGGTGCTGAAGTAATGCAATAAGACCTGAACAAAGGGTTCTTTTAGCTTTCCAGTAAAGTGGTTATTCTCCTCTGCAGTGTCGTGTTTGGTTTCCTGGTAAAATTACTTTTCATTATAATATTAATTATGAAGTACACCGTATCTTGAGACATCGGTCTCACTTAAGCTACTTCGTGCAGGTCCACGTGAAGTTATTTTAATAGGCCATATTGCACAGATGAATACTTTACTGATGCTTTGTAAATGTACAGGGTGAGTCAAAATTCTGTTAACATTTGAATGGCGGAAACAATTTATTCACAAAACATACTTCACTATGTACAAGATGATTTACAGGAATGTGTCAACCTGTTCGCCATCATGTTCAACAAACAACGTGCAACACTACCATTTAAATCCCAGACACATTTCACTGGGAATAGAGGATACCACAGTCTGTATTCTGTCCTACAGGTCATTGGTATCACAAACTTTCCTGCTATGCTGTACACACGCACTCCTTCACAATACCTCATAACCAGAAATCACGGGCTGTCAAATCAGGGGAGTGTGGAGGCCATGGCAATGGTCCATCGACCTGGAAAGGTGTGTGTGGCCGAGTTAAAATAATTCATTAGTCTTAACAGAATTTTGACTCACCCTGTATTATCATCACAGAGAGAAGCCTCTTTAAGGTCTTATTACATAAGAGTACATGAGTACCTAAACTAAAGTGTCACAAAACAATATTCATATATAAACAATAGTAACGCCATTTGTTGGGTCTCGTCCCTCAGTGATTCTCATGACTCGGGGAGTCCTTTTAATTCTAAACACATAGAAGAACTCCAGGGGTGGAAGGGCTGGTTGAAATCACGGAGTTTGTATTTGGGGGTCCAAAGTACAAAACAACATGAAAACCAGAGAATTGACTATGAGAGGAAAGCGAACCATTTTGAAAAGGAGACTAAAGCAAACACCATTCTAAAATCAACAGTATGGATTTTTTTTGAAAAAGTAAGAAATCAGTGGAGGTGCACAGAATTTGCACCGAGAAGGCAGTCCAAGATGATGATGGGGAGCATCGTTTGAGCTGTCAAGAGAAATCCAAAAAATTAATAACAGCCAAAGAAATAAAAAGAGTCAAGTGTACACGGTGCGAGGGTGACAGTACCAGCATTCACCATTCAAAGAAGAACTAAAGAGAAGAAACCCAGAAGCTACACCACCAGACACAAAGCTCTCATGAGCGACAAGAACAGAAAGGCCAGGCTGGAACTGTCAAAAATGGAGCCACGAAGGGTTTAGGAATGGATAACGAAAAAGACGACCTTTACCAGAGTTATGGGAACGGGTTAGCGAACGATCATCTATGAAGCATGGAGGAGGCAATGCCATGGCCTGGGCCAGCCTTTGACCAGACATGATCAAAAAATACTGGCACCCCTGCACATATCACTCAGAAAAGTGCTGCAGTTCCAAATGCTTTGGTCTTCACACATTTATTTCATTTGTTTGCTTTGGAACAACACAAAATAAAATAAAAAAGAGGGGAAAAACTCCAATCCGATGTCATTCCACACAGACCTCCAGACATGGACTGGACTCAATTATTGTCACCCTCTATGGCAAGCCAAATTAACATTTAGAGATATCTCAAATTGAATTGCAGATATCTAAAAATGCATCTATTTTAATATATCTAAAAAGCATTTTATGATATCTCAAATAGATTTCAAGATATCTTAAAATACATCTGCGGGCATTTTGAGATATCTGAAATACATTTTCAGATATCTTAAAATTACTTCCTGCGTATTTCATCCATTTTCCAACCCGCTGAATCCGAACACAGGGTCACGGGAGCCAGTCCCAGCCAACAAGCCAGGAACCAATCCCGGGCAGGGTGCCAACCCACCACAGGACACAAACATACACCAAGCCCAATTTAGAATTGCCAATCCACCTAACCTGCATGTCTTTGGACTGTGGGAGGAAACCCACGCAGACACGGGGAGAACATGCAAACTCCACGCAGGGAGGACCCGGGAAGTGAACCCGGGTCTCCTAACTGTGAGGCACCACCATTCACCCCGCGTATTTCAAGATATCTCAAATACATTTTCAGATATCTTAAAATAACTTCCTGCGCATTTCGAGATATCTTAAATAACCTTAGAGATATCTCAAAATCACTTCCTGTAAAATTTCTTATACTTTCAATGGAACTTCCTACCTATTTTAAGATATCTCGAAATGCACAGGAAGTGATTTTGAGATATCATGAAATGTATTTCAGATATCTGCAAACAGACTGGAAGATATTTTGAGATATCTTAAAATGTAATAAAATTACTTTCTTTTTTTTAATAATACCTCCGCCCATTAAAGTTGACAGAGGGTGCTGTACGGTTCATGTTTTATTTAGGTAGCGTTCTGTGTTTAAATATCTATACTAATAAAAGGCAAAGCCCTCACTGACTCACTCACTCACTAATTCTCCAACTTCCCGTGTAGGTAGAAGGCTGACCCTATCTTCACGAAATTTGGTAGGTGGCTTCCCTGCGCTAACCAAAACCGATGTACGTACTTATTTCGGTGGTATGATGCCACTGTCGGCCGCCATATTGAATTTTCCAATGTCACTAATTCTCCAACTTCCCGTGTAGGTAGAAGGCTGAAATTTGGCAGGCTCATTCCTTACAGCTTACTTACAAAAGTTAAGCAGGTTTCCTTTAGAAATTCTGCGCGTAACGGTCATAACGGTCGACAACGTCCGCCATGTTGAACTTTCTTATTCATGGCCCCATCTTCACGAAATTTGGTAGGCGGCTTCCCTGCGCTAACCGAAACCAATGTACGTACTTATTTTGGTGGTATGACGCCACTGTCAGCCGCCATATTGAGCTTTCCAACGTCACTAATTCTCCAACTAGGTAGAAGGCTAAAAATTTGGTTCTTTTTTCGGTGGTATGATGCCACTGTCGGCCGCCATATTGAACTTTTCAATGGTCTTTGTTACTTATGGGCCCATCTTCAAGAAATTTGGTAGGCGGGTTTCCAACGCTAACTGAATCCTTCTTACTTATATATATACGTCCATAGCCTGCAGCTCGGTCACCGTGTGAGGCGGCAATGGGTCCCCCATCCCAACGCCTCCCATGTTGTTGGCTGCCTGCCTATATAAGACCGTCCGTCGCTCCGGTCTCTACATTCCCTTCCTTGCTTCGTCACAGAATTCACGTCTCCCTGCTGATAACTACAGCCTTTTTATTTAATCCACGGCTTCTCTGCTGTTTTATTGTTCATTTATTACGATTATAGTTATTGTGTAGGTATTTTAGACGTACTTTACATTATTCAGGTACCCATTTCCTTCATCATTCCAACCGTACCCCCATTAACATGTCTATCGAGGTGATCACCATCGATCAAAGAACTGTCACTTACCGAGTGGTTTCCATGCCCGGAGATACCACCTACCTTTTCCATTCTCTTTGTTACATATTGCACGGCCATATCAGGCTCACTCTTGATATCCGGAGGAACATTGTGTCTTATGTACTGAATGACTGGGACAGGTTCAAGGTGTGGACTGATGACGGTACAGGAGATAATTAGACTACACAGAGGCACTAGAAGACTGAAATGCTTAAGCCCTTCACCTATGGTTCTGCATGTGAGTTGATGGCTGCCGCTGAATTGTTCAGTTTTTTCGCTTTCAAGTGTACCGAAATGGCCAAATATTTAACACCTTTCGACAACCGCCAAAGCCTCTTAATTATCTTAGATTCACAGGTGACGATTTCAGTAGTGGACACTTTGATGTTTATGAATGTTTAAACTCTCAAAAGCTGGATGTAAAGTTATCGATGAAACCGGTTGTATACTTACAACGCTTGACAGATGCCGAATGTCTCTTCAACACAAGTCCTACAAATACTGTCGTAATTGAAACAAACCACGAAACTCAAACCGATTATGACAGCAGCAATCCAAACTGTGAGATTTGAAACAAGATTACTGTTCACATGGCCAACTGTAAGTTACATGCTCAGAGTAAGCTCAGCGCACAGCTTGGTCATATTACAACCAGAGGGCCGAACTCACAATGTGGTATACAAAGAGATCCTTAACAAATAATTATTGGTATATTTTCCCTCAGTTTAAAAAGGTTTAATTTTCTTCTTAATAAAAATTTTAAGGCACTACTTACGCCGCTGTGGAGAGCGGGTATTTTAGCTAGTATATATATATATATATATATATATATATATATATATATATATATATATATATATATATATATATATATATATATATATATGACAACAACACTCATATCAATGACAAAACAATTACATTAACAATCATGTTACGTTATTTTTAAATTTTTTCATTTTCTTTTTCATAACTTCTTTAACACACTACTTCTCCGCTGCGAAGCGCGGGTATTCTGCTAGTTCATAATAAAGCTTAAAATATCTAGGCCTCAGTTTGTATCGTCTTATTCAGAGTTTATGTAAAGTATTGGCATTACAAAATGTAAAAAGAAAGTTTACACAAATTGTCGTTGATCGTGATTACTGCAGTATTCTGTTCAGAAAAGGAAACCCACGTTTATATTATTGATAGTACAAAACCGCAAGTTTGCAATTACGGGATCGTCATAAAATACAAGGTAAGCTTTTACGATTTGATGCGCGTCTAATACCACAAATTGTCTCTGTTTTCTTAAAATAAAGTGGCACGTATTGTATTTACGTTTTAATCGAAACATAAATGTACATATGAAGCAGGCTGAAACATTACTTCATAACGCCGCAACTCGAACGGTAAGACATATTTTTGAAGGTTACACTATTAATCAATAGGAACAAAAAGTACCATTAAATCCCCTTTCTTGTGATAGTTTTTGTAATTTACTCGTACAATGCTCTGATTTCTTCCATTGCTTATTTGACATATGAGGCATATGCTCAGTTAAGACAAATATTAACTGTTTTAAATCTTTTACCTTGTTATGTTATGATGTGAAACCAGTTATTATGTATTATGTGTTTTATGTTCTGCTTTCAAAAGAAAATTGTACCAGTGATTATTTAACCAGATGTCAGCGCAAAGAGAACAGTTACAGGGTGTTGTAACCCGGCCATGTCGTGTGTTCGAGAAGCTGAAGATGAAGTAGCAGAAGCAGATGACTTTGTAGCTTCATGTGTGAGACAAACGAGAGCTTTATTTAGAAGAAGTGCACGGAGAGCACCTTTATCAGGGGGTTTTGTATTATTTTAGTATTTTTAAATATATGCAGGTTACTCCCACGTATACAGCGCTGGTTGTATGCCTTGATAAAATGTTTTCACTGGTTTTGATTATTAAGCCTAACGAACATTCATCAACTGTTAGGAGAGAGAAAAGAAAACGTGTTCACCTGGCAAAGATCTTTACTTGCGCTTAAATGGACACCGCTGGCGAAGGCCATTAAAATGTTCACCCGTTTACTTTACCTTGATAAAAGCTGACTGTTTTATTGATTTATAACTCATGATAACTTATAACGAAAGTTAGTCAACAACATTATAAGTCAGGTATTTTTTACATTTAAAGAAACGTTTATGAGTGAAGGCTGTAAAACCAGAAGTAACATATATTTATGTTTTTTTTTCTTCTGTTTTTTCATTGTTATGTTTTTTCTTAAAGTTTAAAATAAATATTTTCTCTAATGACACATGCATTCACTATAAATTAGAAGCAATAATACATTTCCTGTACATTCAGTAATATCTTGAGATAATGCTTGTTGTAGAATATAATCACTGAAGTAATGTCTGACTTTCTTCTTATTTCTTTCACATATCACTGCTGCAACTATCAAGAGGCTGTTCAGAAATCATATACTGTACATCATTATTGTTATTGCAATGCTACAGGACTTGAATTGAAGTATAATCTAGAATACATATGCACAAAAAACTCTAAATTAAACTATAAATCAATGTATACAATGTGTGGATGCCAGTCCTATTTAAATAGTAATAATTGCAGTTAGAGAATATATATTTCCAGATAGGTACGAGAGTATTATTTATTTTCCTAAAAAGATATTTCACAGATTACATTTATTTCAATTTTTGTTTTCCCCAGATACTACAAAAGAAAAAAAGGAAGATCAAAATGCGATATATGGAAACTTAATTTTTTCCTTTTTCAGAAACATAATGAAGAGTACGTTTCACCTCCCTCAGAACTTTCACGTCTTACAAGAAATGGCTTAGGTTTGTACTCGTCATGTAAGGAATTTCTTCAGACAACCTACTTGCTTTCAAATGTGGATTTGTTCCTACGCCCTCCCAAAAACTCTTCTTACATATTTGCATATCCCTGCAAAACTAATTATATACCTTATAAATGTATGCTTGTCAGTGTGTGTGTGTAGATCTGGCCATGCAGAAATGTCTGATGTGTGTTAATTGAATATGGAGGCTCACTGAAAAACACTTAAAGGAAAGGAAATTCTTAACAAACTAAGATTTTCCAATTTCACAATATAGAGCATCATCTTCCTAATGAGATATCAAAGTTTGATTAAGATTCTTCCAGTTAAGTAAAATGAGTTGTTGTGTAAGCAGTGCATAATAGGACCTCACAATGCAGTTTTCATAGCAGTTTTAAATTATTGCACTAATTATGTATTCATCCAGTATGCAGATCATTTATTGAATTTCATTACGTACTTGTACAATAATTATCTCTCTGATTTCAGGTCCTCCAAAACATGAGCAGCCTGGGACTCAAGACAGATATGGAAGCAAATCATCCATTAATAGCAACTGGACAATTCCTCAGTTAGAGAAGTTTATTACTGAAAGCTACCCAGACGTTCCTTTACACTTAACAGGATTTAGTTTTGTCAAAGCCGAGAAAGGGAGACATTTGCAGAGCTCGCAAACTGAAACTGCTGCTCAATTACAGGAACAAATTGGGAAAGGCAGAATATTCATAATTCCTCACCGTGACATACCACTACCGATTCAGGTAGAAGTCTCACTAATTTCTCTAATATGTCAAATTGTGCATTGATTAATATGATACTCTCTGTGAAGAAAGAAGAACCTGTCATTATGCCGAATCTTCAGTGAACATTTATAAAGTACAGTGTGCAGTTGTGCTTCATTGCATGTTAATTACATTGTCACTCAACTGAATCCACACATTTGTTTTTATGTACGACTGAATATTTAAACACCACAATCCTTTCTACATTTGTCAGACGGAGACATTTTTTGTACACTGTGTCACTCCATTTCTCTCTTAGTAAAAAAACTTGTCAATATTACATTTAAAGCCCAGCAGATGAACAGACAATAGGCACCCATTGTTTGGACTGAGGTGAGAAGTTAAAGTCAAACTCTGGCTGTCTACAGGATCTCGGTATTTACTGTCTCGCTAAAGAGTCACCACTTTGAAGTTTTTGGCTGGTTGATATTACAAAGAATACCAAGTTGTGATAACAGAACTGCTCCTTCCTTGGAGGATTTCTGTATTTACCTGACTTGGCAGTTAACATGTTTGACAATATTGGTTTCTAAACAGCAGATCTGCACTCATTCATGGTTGGTAACAATATATTTTGTTAACTTATGTTTTCATGATTTGTTAAACCAGGAAATTTAGATGTGCTGTTGTTTAATCTGATTGTCCACAACTGATAATTGCAGGCACTGAAGGAGATTTAAACTCTGGCCAGGAGAAGGCAAAGAGAGGGACGGTCCACTGAGAACGCTGCCAAGACACTCAGACAGAGCACAGGGGCTCACTGGCAGACTGGGGTACCTGGCTGGCACGACGGGAGGCACAAGGATGGCAACACTTACTTCCAGGGAGGAAGAGACAGCTCCACAAGGAGACGCCAGTTGTGAGTCCAGCGAGAGAGGGAAGCCGCATGAAAGGACCGAGCAAAGCTGGCAGACGAGAAATAAGGCGTGCCGAGGTCACAGCAACACAAGGAGCCCAGGGTGGAAAAAAGGAACGACGAAGAGACGCTGACAGGGATTCAACAATTTGACAAAACTTCTGTTGTGAAACGAGTGTCCAGTGAACAGAGTGTATCCGTGGACAGTTGAACGATGAAGTGTTGGGGTAACACAGTGCGCAAACTGGACTCTGCACCACTAAAGGTTGTATCCTCCAATTCTGTGTTTGACGCACTTTAGAGTGTGGACTGTGTGTTTTACTTTTAGAAAAAGGAAATTCGTTCTTGATATTGTTAGATTTTGTTTATATTCATTTATCTTTTTAATGTACTTATTATTGTCTGGTGTAATAGAAGTTACTGTTGCTTTTCTTGAAATTACTGTTGTGTCTTTCATTGTGTGTTTACTCACCGCCCAATTTAAAGAAACCTGTGTGCTATTATTGGTACATTTCAGGAGTTCCCAGTCTCTTAATAAACTGGGTGGCGTAGTCGGATATTTAAATGGTGTCTAAGTTAGATTACCTGTAAGTGTGACCTGCCACCTGTCACACATTTCCTTTTCAAGATGGAGCAGATACACACGGCACAACAAGAGTCAGAGTTTAGACCAGAAATTCACAGTCAAGTGCATGCAGAAGTAAGTTATCAGGTATTTATTTCTTATTGTTTGTGATGCTGTTATATTAAAACATTCTGTTAAATGTTAGTAAATGAGGTTCATTACTTATTAAGGACACCACTATTGATTATATTCAGTAGAAAGAGAAATCCTTTATAAAAGAGATAACATTGATATTTTAGTGTTAAAAATGAGTATGATTTGTTTTGTAATTATTTATTCAGTTTTATAGACTATTACTTTACCTGATTTATTTAATAGGGAGTGCAGGCCACATTGTCACAGGAGCCACATGTAGATAGGCTGGAAAACACAAGAGAACCTCAACCAGAAGTAGAGAGCCAGGTATGTAATTTTGTAAAATTCTTTACTACATTAATCTGTCCATTTATTGAAACTGCTTATGGCAGCATGAGGTACAAGAAGGGAGCAAACCCTAATCAGTATGCCAGTCAGACTCTCCCACAGTCACCAATACCAAACCAGTTTAGAGTTTCTGATAAAACTAAAAATGAGGCACTTGAGATGTCAAAGGAAACAGGAGCTTATTGACAAAATGGAAATACAAAGAATATGTGCAGGTCCGGTAATGGGCTGCTCAGTGTTGAGGAAGCACACAAACCTCCGCACCACACTGCTCTTCAGTCTGTAAAGAGATCTGTTACAATCATTGACATTATTTAGTTAGGGCAAGTTGCATTGCCTGCAGACATTGTTAGTCCCCTGTGTGGATGCATGTTGTCCTCTCTCAGTCTATAGACAGTCTGCTAAATCAATCAATCAAATTGGTTTTGTATTAGAATGGCTGAGTAAATGTTTCTGTAATGGACTGGCATCTCATCGACGTCTGTTTTCTGCATTGTTTTCATTACTGCTGGGATAGACAATGGCTACGTGACATGAGAAATAATACTTTAACTTAGTTCTGAAGTATCAGATACAGTAACAGTGTTTCTATACATGCAGTATTACTGTTCATAGCTCAACACTATATATATATATATATATATATATGTACACACTATTGGCCAGATGTTTTAGAACACCACCTACGTTTTTTCCAGTTTTTCTTAACACTTAATAAGTTGAAATGCAGACACACCTGCTCAGTTCATATTGTAGTGGTGGAGCCATAGAGCCTATCTGAGGAGCAGCGGATCAAGACAGAAAACTCAGAATAGGACACTAGTTTATGTCAGTGTTTTTATTTGATATTTTACATATAATTAACCACATTGCTATAAATATATTTTGTCAGTTGTGCTCAGGTCAGATTTATCTGGTCACTTCTGTGTTCTGTGCATCACTTGAACTTTGTCAATCGTGTTTTATGCTCTTCATATGCTCTTCTGCTGTTCATTTTATAGATTTTGATTGGTGATGTTGAGAACTTTCTAGGAAGTGCAGAACATGAAAATAGCACATCAGAGGTAAATATCATTTTAAACATATTTTAAGAGTATAATATTCATGGACTCTTACTGATGCATGTATTATTTTATCTTCAATTAGTTTTATTTAAACTAAAGTTAATTAATCCATAAATAAATTAACATTTTCCAATCACTTGCTTTTGCAGTTGAGATTATCCAGACTGCATGAAGAGTCAAATGTCCCAAGTCCTCCAGAATCTCCTTTTGCTGATATAAACGCTGATACTCCCACGGTAAATATTTAATGTTTTAAACATTCAGAATTAAGAGCAAATTATTTAATAGGAGGAGAGGAGAAATATGTGTGAATGTCTAGAGAAACAGGAAGGACTCTGGAAAACGAGGTGTGTGCTTGTGAACTTATTTTGTTAGCCTTACAGATTTTATCTTTATTATTTTTATTTTTGTTTTGTTAGGTACTCAGATTTGGAAGATTGGACAACTCTAGTCTTGAAAATGACCACATCTCTGAACAGTCCGATCATAGTGACACAGAATCTTGTCAACCAACTACCGAGGTTCTAACCAGTGATATCCCTATATCAGGAGAAAGTCCTTTACAGGCGAGTGGAACTTGTGGTGCACGTGGCGTGGGCGTGGCGTGGCGAGGACATGGACGGAGCGCGCAAGGACGCGGCATCAGACGTGGAATGGATCAAGGCGAGCCAGGCCCTGCACCAGATGTGCTAATTGGAAGAAATGGTACAGTCTGGCGGAAAGATGCACCAAATATAGGGAGGCGCAGGGTTCAGGACATAATCAGACAGCAGTCTGGAATAACTAGTGCTGTCACCTGTTCTTCACTTGAAGAAGCTTTTATGTCTGTCATTACACCTGAAATGTTCGATCTTATAGTTCTGGAAACAAATCGGGAAGCTAGACGTAAGATCGCAGACTGGAACCACACCAATCCTGATCAGGCAAAAGAGTGGAGAAAGGTTGACAGACTGGAGATGAAAGCGTTAGTGGGTATTTGTCTGCTAGCAGGAGTGCATAAATCTCGCCATGAGCCCGTTGCATCTCTCTGGTCAGAAAAGGAAGGAAGAGCTGTCTTCACTGCAACAATGTCTAGAAACAGATTCACCGACATCCTGAAATATATTCGATTTGATGACAGAGCATCTCGTGCAGACAGAGTAGCCACCGACAAATTGGCACCATTTCGTGATTTCTGGTTGTTGCTTCAGGCACAGCTGCCGAAATTCTACATCCCTGGAACAGACCTATGTGTGGATGAACAATTAGTTGGTTTCCGGGGCAGATGTTCATTTCGTCAGTACATTCCTTCTAAACCAGCCAAATATGGGATCAAGATTTGGTGGTGCTGTGATGCAGAAACCAGCTATCCTTTGAAGGGTGAAGTATATCTGGGACGCCAACCAGATCAACAACGCGATGTAGGACAGGGTGCTCGTGTTGTGAAAGAGTTAGTTGCACCATGGCGTGGAAGTGGCAGGAATGTAACTGCTGACAACTTCTTTACCTCTGTTCAGCTATCAGAAGAACTTTTGAAGGATGGTTTGACGTTCGTTGGTACAATTCGATCCAATAAACCCGATATTCCAAATGAAATGAAAGCAGCAAACAACAGGGAGGATCACAGTTCAATCTTTGGTTTCAAGGATCAGCTGACCCTAGTATCATATGTACCGAAGCAAAACAAATCAGTTATCATGTTGTCAAGCATGCATCATGATTCAACTGTAGAGGGTGAGAAGAAAAAACCACAAGTCATCCTCCATTACAATGCAACTAATGGTGGCGTCGATAATCTTGACCACTTGTGTACAATGTTCACATCAAGAAGAAAAGTGAATCGTTGGCCTGTTGTACTCTTTGGCAATTGTGTTGATGTTGGTGCTGTTGCTGCGTTCATCATTTTCATGGCAAAATTTCCAGATTGGAAATTATCTGAAGACAAAGCGAAGAATATTTCTTTTAGAACTCGGACAGCAACTCGTTATGCCTCTAATCGAGCGTAGATCAAGTACGCCAACGCTTCAGGCCCCAATCCGGATAGCCATGAAGATGATGGGAGTCGAACCTCATGCTCGAGAATTGAACAAAAGGGACATTGTTGAAGGGAAAAGAAAGAGGTGTGCTTTTTGTCCAAGAGATGTTGACAAGAAAGTTCGTCAGGCATGTGGAAGTTGTAGAAGACCTGTATGTCTCAGCCATAGTAGACAAGAGATCTTTTGTGACGAGTGCACAAAAAACTAAATGAGTGCATTTCTTCCAGTGACGGAATTTTGAAACTCATTGCAAACATTGTCTACCATTAGCTTTTTACGTACACAGTATCTGTAGCTCATATGTAACACGAACACTGGACATAATGTCGTTGCGAAGGTACATTTGTTGGATTTCTTTATAATTCTTGAGTAAAAATGCTTAAAAAATATTCTGTTAAGTTCAGTTTTGTTTTCTAAACAATAAACAGTATGTCTCACGCATTAACATCCGTTCAGTGACGATAACTTTCATCAACAATCACAGAAACCTCATGGGGTCCGTTCGGACCCCAGTTGGTAAGATTTGTATGTAAAATATGTTGGTAGGATGAGGGTTAAAGTATCTCAGTTGAAAGAAAAACGACTCCATCTTGACAGAAGTAAGATTTACTCAGGTAATTCAGTCACCTTCATACATAAATCTAGCCAAACTATTATAATTTACAAATTAAGTACTGTACATTGGACTACATTTTTAGAAAAGGAAATGCATCTCTTTGATTTCAAAAAATTACAGCCAACAGTCAATTAAGCCTCAAATTTGGTCAAAACAACCCTTCACGTAATTGTGATGTTTGAAGGTCCTTACTTTTGCTCCAACACTTTCTCTTAAGCATCAGTCCATTGACAATTCAGGGTGTCACGTTTGTATTTTCCAGCCAGACGTCCTCTTTTTCTGTCCCTCCTATAGACTCAGAAATGTCTGTCGCTCTCACATTTTGATCAGCCCCTCACATTTCATACTACTTTATATGTTCCACAGTTCATTTGTTTCACTTTCTTTATAAAAACATGTTGTATTTTATGAGGTTTTTCAGAGCTTGAAGGATTAATAGAGGAAGAAATCATTATCGAAATAAACAGGGAAACAATATAGAATGACGTGCAGTGAATTTATGGAACAACAGAACTCCTCAACAAAAAGCTTCAGGTGTGTTTTATTGGAGAAGAAGGGCAGGATTTGGGCGGATTAACCAAAGATCTTTTTCTTGTTTTGGAACTGTGCCTTCACTGAGTGGTTTAAGGGTGAGGATGCTCTTGTACCTTGTATACCTCTCTATCGTTATCATAAAGCACAAGAAATCTTTACAGTTACATGAAGAGTATTGTCTCCTATGTGTCAGCTAAATAGATGAATACCTCCAAGATTCTGGAGGTCAGCATTGCTTTCTATTGTATTTAATACCTCCACCATTCAAAGTAACGTTCTTAGAGATGACTTTCTGCTTCATGTAACTACTTCAGAAAGAATCCTCCTAAAAAGCAATAAACCACTTTGAAACATTAAGAGACTTTGACAAACAAGAGCTCTTAACATTTTGTTTCTGTAAATGGCATGCATAGTATCTCAACACCTCTAAATCTTAAGGATCAGATCATTCTTATCGCACACAATGAACTAATAATTAAACCAGGGTTCCTCAATAATTTTATACACAGCAAAATCCAAAGTGTTAAATTCACACCTACAGAGTTCATTGTAACACTTCTTCAGAGTTTATTTAGGTCCACACCAAATCGAGTTCAATGTACGCTTTGTGTCGTGTTATATTGTTTGACACTTTCAGGTATTGAAATCAACACTGTAAGAGTTCATTTATAACACCAGAAGTGTGGTGAACATCTACTTGGTGTAAACTAAATTCTCAAGACACTCTGCTGGTGTTAAAAAGTAACTCTTAAGGTGTTGATTTCAACACATGCCAAGTGTGGAGTGGCAATATGTTTACACTCAATGACTGTTAGGATATCCTATTATTTGAGATGCCATATGAAGTTGGCTGTGTCTGCGTGGGTTTCCTCCTGGAACTTCAGTTTCCTCCCACAGTCCAAAGACATGCAGGTGAGGTGCATTGGTGATTCTAAATGTGTGTGTGTGTGTGTGTGTGTGTGTGTGTGTGTGTTGTGTGTGTGTGTGTGTGTGTGTGTGTCTGTGTGTGTCTGTGTGTGTGTGTGTGTGTGTGTGTCTGTGTGTGTGTGTGTGTGTGAGTGTGTGTGTGTGTGTGTGTGTGTTTGGTGTGTCTGTGTGTGTGTGTGTGTGTGAGTGTGTTTGGTGTGTTTGTGTGTGTGTGTGTGAGTGTGTGTGTGTCTGTGTGTGTGTGTGTGTGTGTGTGTGTGTGTGTGTGTGTGTGTGTGTGTGCTCCTGTGGTGGCTGCGCCCTGCCCGGGTTTGTTTCCTGCCTTGTGCCCTGTGCTGGCTGGGATTGGCTCCAGCAGACCCCGTGACCCTGTAGTTAGGATGTAGGGTTGGATAACAGATGGATGGATATTAAGTTGGTGCACCTCATTTTATTTAGAGGATAATGTCTCATTAATGGAAAGTTTAATGTACACACATTATACACCAGATTAAAAAAAAACAAAACACAGGAATCAAGACTTTTCAAAATGCTGGTTTTATTAAACAAAATAGTTTACACAATATTTCAAAACCTCTAAAATAAAAAAGCAGGTTTCCCATCTAAAATCATTTAAATCTATAAAAAGCCTGGTCTCAGTGTCAATTCACAGGAGATCCAAGTGTTAACTGACATTTCTGTACATGTCGGTTACAGCAGCTATTAACCCTTTGGTGTAAACTCTGGTCTGTAACACTGAGCACAGCACACTATTCAATATACAGGACTAAGTAAAAATAAATAAAAATTAATAAATACAAAAATAAGTGCTAGGCATATGTCTCTCTCTGTTTATGGGTGGGAATCCTCCTGAAAATTTTATAAGATTAAGTAGAACTTAGTCATTTATCGACAACTTAAACCTCCATATCTTTATGAATAGACGCAGTGACAGATAGGACACTATCGCTCCCTTGAAGCCTCAGACAACACGTCAGACACCAGATAAAAGTCCAAATTATTGATTTATTATAATAATAATAATGTGCACAAAGCACCCTCATCTCCACAATACTCTAATCAATAATCAATCCTCCACTCCCAGACGCGTTGCCACCCTTCCACCCAGCTCAGCTCGTTTGTCTGGGATTTCCCAGAGTCCTTTGTAGTCCTCGACCCGGAAGTGTTTCACTCCTCTCAGTCCATGCGATTGGCAATACTTCCAGGTCAGATAAAAACTCTTCTTTTTCATCCCAGAAGCACGTCATTTCCTCTGTCCGTGTGACCAGGATGTACTTCCGGGTTAAAGGGCAAATATAAGTCTTTGAGCCCCCCTGCAGCGTCCCCTTGTGGCCCCCATGGTATCCAGCAGGGCTTTGAAGGAAAACTCCAATATCCATGATGCCCTGCTGGAATTCGGGGCACCTCCATGCTGCCGGAAGGGCTCCATGTAGCGGCATGGGGTTATTGGCCGGGATGAACGGCCGGCCATTGTTCACAACGCAAAGCAAGCTTGATATTGTGTTGATTTATCAATTCTCCAATAGCTTACCCATGAACCTCTGCCATATGGCTAACAAGAACATTAACAAGCTGTCGTCTCGTGCTGTGCTTCAGTGTTTTAGTCAACTCATATTCTTCAAGAACATCCAAACCACCAGGTTTCTCTTTCAGGGCATTTTGAACAATCTATTTATTAAAGATAAAATAATATGAAGGAATGGTATGATGACATCACACACAGAAGTTACCCATGAAGGCAGATAAATCCACATTGACCTGTTTGGCCTTTTCAGCGCCTGTGATTTCTCTGCCATTATTAGAGTTTGAGCTTGCAGACGAGTTCAGTTGGGTTCTCTCCACCCTTCGACATCACTGGAGTTTGAAAGTCTAGCGGTGCGTGTACTTGGTGTTGAGGTAGCTGGGCGTGAAAATTCTGTTTTTTAAAAGGGGAGATCAATATTGATTAATTTTCAAATATTTTATAAATGAAATTTGAGCATTTCATAAAGAAATTACACACCACCAGAAACATCAGCTCAGCAAAAAACCCTTGAGGAGGACATTTTATTGTGAAGCATATCTGTGGGTTGCTCTGAACCAACTCTTGAAAAATATCTTCCTCCACGTTAGTATTTGTCTCATCAAAGACTTGAAGTGCAGCCTTTGCTGTAAGCCGACATTTTTTATTTTACTAAAACAAGATAAATTTGATTATAAATGTCAATAAAGTAACTTTTCAAATCAGCTGAAACAGACATAATTAAATTCAAATTTACCTTCGTTTAGAAACTCCTCAAATGTGAACCCATCTTGCACTTTGATGTATTTCTTCACCTGACGGTAATTCACCTTCACCAGCACGACGAGACCTCATGAAAGAACTTCAGTGTCAGCTTTGAGAGAGCAGTTGGTTAACAATCTCGGGACAACAGCTTAATATATTGGCTAAAGCAACAGAAACTGCCATTACAGAGTTCAGCTGTGGTGTCGCTACATACAATATTTATTTAAGAACAGAAATATATCTAATATGGAGGAATATTATAGTAAAAATTAAATAAATACGCAGATAAATAAATCTATGAATAATTAAATTTCAAGGTGTGTTTCGTATCTTGTCGGCGGCATTGAAATAAGTAAATGGGTACATAATTAGTTTAATTCACGAAGAAATAAATAAGGAAATACAGTGGAACCTCGGATGTCGATTATAAATTCATACCTAAAGGCTGTTCAGAAACCGATTTGTTTAAAAACTGAAACCATTTCCCCAAAATACCAAATCATGTTAAATGGATTCATCCGCTCCCGAACCCCATGACTGCTTATTTAAACCTTTATAACCGCACTTGATGCATAAAATCGTATACTAGAACAACGAAAATGCAGACAATCGTACACAGAAAGATACATAAATACAATACGGACGAAAATGTAACTTCACTTTACCTGTACGGAGAAGAGTTAAGACGTTAAGTGGAAGATGGAGAGGAAGGGGAGCGTTTTAGGGAAGATGTCGACTTTTGTCCACATGAGGCACACGAGGGGCTCAGTACAATCCAGATTGCGTCTCACGGTGACTTCATTCTTTTAATTAATTCTTTTACATTTATATAGCGCCTTTCTCACTACTCAAAGCGCTCTCCACACAGGGAGGACCCGGGAAGCGAACAAGCAACAGATGTTTTATGTTGATCTATGTGTGACACCATTGTTTATGTGCCTTTCAGAAAATAGATGTTAGTCGCCACAGTTGGAGAGAGCTAACACGCGGTGACAGCACACTGCATACAGCCACAGACGTCTTGTGTTAATTTAGGTCAGAATCAGTGCTTTGTGTGCTTTTAGAAAACTGAGTTTATTAGAGTAATATTCAACCCTCAGAGAAAAGAATAGATCAGCCATGTATATAAAAATTATCCATCCATCCATCCATTTTCTAACCCGCTGAATCCGAATACAGGGTCACGGGGGTCTGCTGGAGCCAATCCCAGCCAACACAGAGAGCAAGGCAGGATATACAGCCTCTTTCTTTTATTTATTTTATGAATGACACTCATGATGTCAGACTACTCGAGACGACATGCGGATTTTCCTACTTTTCCTGTTGATATAAATGCTTTTGCAGTACTAGGCCTCGCCACGAGATAGCAGAAGCGCACCTCCGCCATGTAAACGCAAGCGAGAAGAACACAAGAGAGCCGCTCGAGGGGTGCCAGGTTCAGCAGGCCGACTGGCCACGAGGAGCTCCGCCACAAGTTGGCGCTTCATTGCTCAGCTGTCAGACCTGCACAGCAGAAGGCAGCGGTGAGCACAACGACATGAACTCGTTGGGGTTTCGTGGGGGTTTGCGCAGATTCTCTGATCTTAGTCTCACTTTTCTTGTGTCCAAATCAAATGGAATCGTGTAAATGGTGGCGGCGCAGTGACACTCTGAAGTTGATAACGCGTGTTTGTATTTGTGTCTGTCAAACTGAAGTCAAAGTCACCTGCGATCTCATAACCTGCCCGGGTCAATTGTAATAACCTGAAAGTGCCGTTCAACGTGCGTACCAAACCTGCGCTCCACCTTCACCCCCCACCTCACTGCAGTGCGCGTTCCCGCTGATCTCAAAGCGCAGCACCGGACTAAACCAGTCGGACATTCCGTGAAGCGCGCGTGTCACACTGAGACTTAGCGGAGTGAGCGTCACGTGAATAGCCGTCTGCTTACAGTCGAGGCTCAGTCGGTGCTGCGATCTCAAAGTGTCCGCCATTAACACAAGACGGGCTGAGACAGTCCACGGTTATGTGCGCACACTCGGGAGATTTAAGGAGCGATTAGAAACGATAAAGGAGAACATCAGTGATGGATACACCGAGGAGAGAGCGACATCTACAGAGGGAGTGTATGTGACTATTATGGGATGGCTTGGGATGAGAAAGTCGGCTGAGCAAGAAGGAGAACTTGAGCTGGACGAGTAGCGCAAATCTGTAAGAATTTGAGCTGCTGAATAATCGCCGATATCTCGTTGAAATATCTGCGATATTTTTTTTTTGATTACATCTCACCTGAAGAAGGGCCTGAGTTGCCTCGAAAGCTTGCATATTGTAATTTTCTTAGTCAATAATTGCTGTCATTTTACTTGACTTCTCACTACTTAACACAATCCCCAAAATTTGTTAATTGAATCCAGTTAATCTGACTCGTAATAGCAGGTCACTGGCACTTGATCATTATTATTAAATTATTATGATTTTTCATCTCATAATTATATGACTTGATACCTCATTATTACGACTAAGTTTTAATAATATTACAGTACACACCCCCTGTAGTGGGCATAGTGGATAATTGCAGGCCTCCATAGGGTTTTGCAGTTATCTGCCAGCTGGGAGGTTTACAGGCTGGTATGGTGCCCACTAATCACACTCACCCTAACACACATTCTGTCATTAAACTGATGGCCGATATCAGAGGTGACGTCTGGTGCTGCGGCTCTGTAAGTCGATGATATTGATTAGCATGGGAGTCATAAAAGCTGTGCTAATGTTTGTGAGGCGCCATCTGTTGGAAAGACAGGGACAAAGTGACTGGACAGATACACAGACAGACACACAGACACTTGTCCTTTTATTAAAGAGGATTAATCATAAACAAGATGTCCTAATATCATCAGAACATTTAAATTATGAGATATAATCAGCAGAATTTACAAATCAAAAATTACCAAATGAACAGATTTGACAAATAACAGTCGTCCATATTTTATTTTCTGTGTGTTTTGATCTTTTTAGATTAATAAGCAATTCAAATTTTACAAACAGTGAAGCATTAACAGGCCATTAATCCTTGTGAATGTAACACCTAATCATAATTAACTAAAGGTTAATCTAAAATAAGTACTCTTTTAAACATTATTATAAAACAAAACTGTCCTTTAAAGTGATTTCAATATTCAGAATATTTTTTAGATCTCACCAAACACTTCACATCCTAACTTCTCGTGTGTTTAATATGCAGAGAGGCCACAAGAGGGAGCAGTTTGGCTCCAGAAGAATCAGCTGATGTCACAGCCCTGAAAGTCCCAGGAATGTCACTAAGGTGCAAGTCACATGACCAGCGTCTGAGTTGACAGCACATGATGAGGGCCACAGGAGATGACGTGGAGTCGATTATCAGTGACTGGCGATGTGTCCAGTGTGATCATCGACTTGCAAATGACATTTTGCCCGGAATGTGCCCACCTGCCCACCCTGCTGACTGACATTTCCATTTCATTATTCCTGAGCTCTAAAAGCCCCCAAGGTCAGCAGGAGACAACCTCAACCAACACAAACATAAGACGACAGGACAACATGGCTGTCAGCCTGTAGAGTTTGAACGACTGCCAGTGTGAAGCTGTGACAAGGACCTGAGTGACCAGACATACCAGTGGCTTTATGAGGTCACACAGTAGGGACTGAAGCAATGGCTGAGGTGACAGGAGAGAGAAGAGAGCAGCAGGGCTCTGGTCAGCAGTGAAGAGCTCATCGGGTGACAACCTGTCTGATAAACGAGTGTTTAAAGAATCAGACGTCAGTCACACATCGAGATACGGATTTGATCAACGAGGAATACAATCTGTGATCACAGGACGGCCATCAGCGTGTGACGAGTCAAAGAGGAGAAAATCAGGTGGAGGAACAAAACTGACAAACACACAAGTGACACACTCGTCTGACTCACTCTGTCTCAGGTCACTCATCTCACCCTTTATCACCCTGACTCTCTTCTCTATCATCCTCACCCCTCACTCTTTATTCACCTTCTCCTCTTCCTTTAAACCCCTCAGGATCCATGAAGATGGCAGATTTAGAAGTCATAGTTGCCATCTGCTGGTGAGGCCTGTAATACACAGTTGGGGGGCCGTCAGCCTGGGCCTTCATTGGCTTCTTCACACAGACTGATGTCAGGTGACACGCCGCTACTTGAGGGGTCCTGAGGGAATTGTAAATGAATTCTGGGAATGTGTGTGTCAGTGGAAAGATAAAAGTGTCCCCAAGTGTCACATCTGATTGTCACTTTGAACAACGACAGTGAAGGTGAAGTCAGTCAGCTGACTCGTCTACTTGACGTTGGGTGACAGTGGGAACAACAAGGAGGAGGTGCAGTTTAATGTCTAATGTGACTCCAAGTGACTCAGTTAAACACCAAACTCCATCAGTATGGCCGACATGTGACTGAGCGGTGAGTCCTTGTCTTTAGACATTCACAGTGAATTCATTCAGAGGTGACAGACCACCAGAGTAACTAATAGAGGGGCAGACAATGTCTGTTCAGAGGCCAGCACTCCTGTCACTTCTGTCACTCTGTTCTCCTAAATAGTCACTGGAATGAGGCTCTGGATACTGAGACAGGCATGTGGTCCTGATGGAGCAGCACTACTGAAAGGCGCTATATAGACTGACTGACAGGTGACATTCAGTGACACTGAGAGGATACAGCAGTTGGAGTGTCAGCCTGAAGGACATGTGGCTGTGAATCAACAGTGACCCCTGCTGGTCAGACTGGTATTTGTAGGTGTGAGGTGTCACCGCCCCTCACTATGACACTCGCACCTGATTGGCTACTCAGACTCAATAATAATGGAGACCCTGACAGCCGCACTCGCCCCGCATTCTCATCCACAAATTCACTCTCAGGGGTGCTGCCCCCCCACCTATAGTGGAAAATTAATTTTGACCACAGACTGCAAACAAAAAGACACCTGAGTTTGTGGGGACATCAAGTGACCGGTGGATTGTACTGGTCAGTGGTCACATGGTGTCAGGTGGCTGATTGTTACACTGCAGTGAAGATCAAGCCAAAACCCTGGATAGAGGGGCTCAGTGAAGGAGGTGTTGAACCTGTGCAGGAGGGTCATTGTGTGTGAGACGCTATAAAATGACAGAGAGCCAGCAGGCCAGTCCAGATACACACCTATTCTGGGGCTGTAGGGGGCGCTGATTACAGTCTCCTTGTTATTGTGATGCACAGAGTACTGGGAACGAGAACACCGCAAACACCAGGACTTGTCGTTGTTCCCAAGGCCGAACGTCCAGAGCCCTCCTTTCCTCTTCAGTCCTTTATATGCGACTCCAATCACAATCCAGTCTCCACTGCACTCCACCTCCCAGTAACAGCGAGTCCCAGTCAGAGCCTCTCTGCACAGAACTTGAGGCCACCAGTTAAATCTGTCAGGATGATCAGGATATTCAGTCTCTGTCCCCTCACATGTCACCTTCTTGTTCCCTTCAGACAGACGGAGGTATCTGTGTGCTGTGTTGATGTCCAGTGTGAGGGGACAGAAGTCTGAAAGGAGAGAAAAGAAAACGAGTGAGGAAATCTGGGAGTGTGTAACGGGACTGGGGGCGGAGCACAACACAGACAATTAACAAGAACCAATCAGGAGCTGCGCTGAGGAGACAATACTAGTAAAGAGCTCATCTGATTGGACAGAATCTGTGGGGATGAAAAATTAAATCATAAAAAGACAACAACAGACAACAAAGTGAAAGGCAGGCAAGTCAGTCATTTGAAAGTCATGTCAGTCGTCAGAAATTATGATAAACAACATAAGGTCACCATTGAGGTCAGAGTTCTGATGGACTGTCCACACTGACCGCTGGCTTTATTAAATGACATGTTTTATTGTCACAGTCCACCTCTTTAATTTAAAATCAATCCACTGTCACACTTCACAACCACATAAATTATTTAAATAAAAGCTGCAATCAGTATTTACTATTTTTAATCTATCTATCTATCTATCTATTAAATAGGTCTTGTAGTCTTCACCTCGGGTTCACCAGACAGCTTTGGTGATTCACTGCCTGAGTCTCTCTATCCCATAATGCACCAGTCACAGGACCCCCATCACTCTCAGCCCCTCAGTCACTTGACACTCAGACTTTCATATCCTAAGCCTGTCCTGCTCTATTAAGACTTCAATGATTTTTATTGTGATGATCCATTCAGTCAAAGCACAAACTCACATTTTAAAAAGTCGTCTCTGCTCTGAGGTTTAGGAGGCTGGAGGGCGAAAACTGGAGCTTCATGAGCTGAAAAGAAAAAGAAAAGAGAAGAAGAATGGAAACTGTGAAGATGGCATTGTGGGATCTTAGTTTAGTTCTTAAACACGAATTACAAATGCAGAGGAGTTCAAATAAAACATTTATAAAATATCCAAGGGCTGGCAAATTAGGCCAAATGTCGATTTGAATATTCATATTAATAATAAATATACAGGGAGTCAGAGAGTATTGAGACCCCCTCACTTTCTGCACACTTTACCGTGTTGTTGATTTAATTTTAAATGGATTAATGTGCCTGTGAGAGACAGTTTATGCGTTACTGTGCTGATTGTACACTTGCTGGCCTAATTCTTGATTAGAAAGAACGCAGCTACACCAGAGAGTAGATAACACCCTTCACCAGCTCGCTTCAAGTACTTTGATAGATTTGTATACGTAAGTGTATGTGTGGTATCTAAATAAAAATAAATGAATACAATAAGTGCACAAATACAAATGAAATACATATATGAACATAA
>NC_053157.1:240386938-240423934 GCF_016835505.1 Polypterus senegalus | reverse complement strand
TATTATGCTTACCGATTGGCGACTCGAAATGAGTTCAAACCTATCTTCAGTGCTGGAAAACTATTCCAACAGTACGTGGTGGATGTGTATTGCAAGATAGAAGCTAATCGAATTCACTTTCATAGATCAAATCAAGATCAACTCAGGAGTGATCTCTACTCTGGTTTAATGGACCACGTAAATAATCTTACAGAGAACGAAGGTGTAAAGCCTGGTACTATCTATATTTTGCTTTCAACATTTCAAGGAAGCCCTAGAGCTCATCAGCAGAACTTCCAAGACGCTATGGCCATCGTACGCAAGCACGGTGGACCTGATATATTTATGACTATGACCATGAATCCAAAGTGTCGTGAAGTAATGGAAAACTTGAAGCCTGGAGAAAGACCAGAGGATAGACCTGATCTCGTTGCACGTAGTTTCAAGGAGAAACTTACAGCACTACTGCATGACTTATTCGTGAACAAAATACTTGGAGTGGTGATCGCTCATATTTATGTAATGGAATTTCAAAAACGTGGCTTACCACATTGCCACCTCCTGCTTTTTCTCAGACCTGACGATAAACCAAGAACTGATGAAATTATTGACAAGATGGTATGTTGTGAAATTTCAGATCCGGTCGAAAATCCGAGATTGTATGAAATCGTCAATGCGACTATGGTACATGGCCCTTGTGGACACTCGGACATGACAAGCCCATGCATGAATGAAGAAAAAATATGTTCCAAACAATATCCAAAAGATTTCAGAGAGGAAACCAAGCCGAACGTTGATGGTTACCCAGTTTATCGCAGGAGAAACGATGGGAGAAAAATTAAAGTTGGAAAGTTCACAGTGGATAACCGCTGGATCGTTCCATATAATAGGTACCTAACCCTAAAGTACAACACACATATTAATGTAGAAATTTGTGCAAGCATTAAAAGTGTGAAATACTTATTCAAATATGTTTACAAAGGACATGATCGAGCTAAACTAAAATTCGATTCAAAGGAAACACAACTTCACTGGGACAAACCTTCAAGGTTCCTCGACAGTAGATACACAAGTGCACCTGAAGCTATGTGGAGAATATGAGAAAATAAAATGCACCAACAGTCACACACAGTAATTCGACTTGCAGCACATCTGCCAAACCAACAAAGAGTAGTATTTCATGAAGGTAAAGAAGTTGAAACTCTTGAAAGAGAGGCGGGACGCAGAACCACATTGACAGCGTGGTTTGAATTGAATCAAACAAATGAGTCTGCACGGCAATTCCTGTACCAAGACATACCAAGTCACTTTGTGTTCAATATAAAAACAACTTCATGGACTCCAAGAAAGAGGGGCCACAACAATATTATTAGCAGAATGTACTCTGTCAGTCCTTCTGATATGGAGAGATACTACTTAAGGCTGCTCCTTCTGCATGTAAGAGGTGCCCAGAGCTTTGATGATGTAAAAAGTGTCGACGGATTTGTTTACAATACGTTCAAAGAAGCAGCCCAAGCGAGAGGCCTGTTAAGACACTATGCTGAATGGGAAAGATGTTTGATGGAAGCCAAACTCTTCTATATGCCAAGCAAGCTCAGAGAGCTGTTTGGAATTATATGTGCATTGTGTCATCCAGCAGACCCAGCGACATTATGGGAGAAGCACAAAGATGCAATGACAGAAGACTTCATGCGAAGTCATCCTGCACCTGAAAGCGAACAGCTTGCTCTAATTGAGATTCTCAAAATTCATAACACAAGTTGTGCTGACAAAGGATTACCTGTACCAACTATGGTGTCGACACCTGAGATTCCAATCTTTGACATTCATGAAGAAGCCAGGTTAGGCGAAGAACTGGTTGCCCAGTTAAACCCAGAACAACTTAACGCATACCAACAAATTATCACTGCTGCTGAAAACCCACAATCACTTGAAAGGTGCTTCTTCCTTGAAGGTCCTGCAGGAAGTGGAAAGTCGTTCACATACAACGCTTTGGTACGTGTCTTGAGAGGAAAAGGAATCCACTACAAATGTGTAGCTTTGACTGGTATCACAGCGGAACTCTTGCATGATGAAGCTACCGTACACTCTACATTTGGGGTGCCATTTAAAATCACTGAGACTTCGACCTCAAATATAACAGCAAGATCGTTCAAAGGATGAAGTCTTATTAACACTCAAGTGATTATATGGGACGAGTGCACAATGGCGTCGACACATTTGTTAGCACTGATCGATAGATTGCTCAAAGACTTGATGAACACACCTGACACTCCATTTGGAGGAAAGCTAGTGGTTTTGGGTGGACATTTCTGCCAGACACTTCCTGTTGTCAAAAGAGGCGACAGAGCTGCAATCATTGGAGCTTGTATTAAAAGAAGACCATTATGGCAATATTTCAAAAAAATTTAATTTCATACAAATATGCAAACAGATCCTGACCAACAGGCCTTTGCCGATTGGCTTCTAAAACTTGGAAACGGTCAACTGTTGAACAGTGACAACTTAAGTCCTGAAACTGTCGAAATTCCTGAACAATGTGTAGTTATGGGAGACTTAATTGATGAAGTATTTGGAAAGACAATTAAGTTAGACCAACCAGAAAGATTCAAGGACACAGCTATTCTATGTCCTAAGAATGAAGACACCTTCATGTTGAACGATCAAGTACTTAGACGTTTAGAAGGCGAAGCCAAAACATACTTCAGCGTAGATGAAATAAAAGTCACACAGAGTGGCGATGACGTTAACTACCCAATTGAATTTTTAAATTATCTAACTCCGTCAGGATTGCCACCACACAAGTTGACACTGAAAGTTGGGGCAATTGTTATATTGCTTAGAAACCTGAATACGAAATAAGGACTTTGCAATGGAACACGTTTAACTATAACTAGAATGCTACAGCATGTGCTTGAAGCAAAAATTGTTACCGGAAAACGTGCAGATGAAACTGTACTAATTCCAAGAATTGGCCTTGATATGATGGACGACTGTGAGATGCCATTTGACATGCACAGATGGCAGTTTCCCATACAACTAGCGTATGCGATAACTATCAACAGGTCACAAGGACAAACCCTTGAGGTTGTTGGAATATTACTTTCAGGACCAGTGTTTTCACACGGTCAATTGTATGTTGACTTCTCCAGAGGCAAAGGCTTTAACAAAGTAAAGGTAAAGATTTTGAGCTCACAGACACAAGGCAAACTGCTTCCGGATGCACACAAATATTTCACACAAAATATTGTATATCATGAGATTCTGGACACAGAACCTATGGAGACGTACCTTACTGACAACTTAGCCGATATTGATTGGGACAGTATTGATGACATAATAGATGTCATGCAACATTTTGAAAATAAAGAAGAACCTAGCATCCCAACATGGCAAGACTATAATTCTGAAGGTCTCGAAGACGATGTGGAAGATGCCGCTTATGATTAACCATCCATAAGTCGTGCGAAGACAACCAGAAATGCTCCTCCAACACTACATAATTACTATTAGGACAGTAATTCCGAGTAGGCCGTTCCTATTGAATCAATGTCCAAGGGTTTTTTTTGTAATTTTATTTCCCTTATAAAAAATAATAATGCTGTGCGATGAAGGGCCCAGTTCAAGACTGGCAGCCACGTTTAAACAGGGAGCCCTTCACAGACAACTTTAACATGTGCAACGTAGTTGAGCTCAGAGCTCTTCTACACAGTAAGTGAGGAGCAACTTCAACCACCAATAATGTGCAGCATCCACCTGACGATGTGACGGCAGCCATTTTTGTGCCAGTAGGCTCACCACACATAAGCTATTAGAAGGTGAGGTGGTGAGAGAAACAGCTAATGAGAGAGAGGGGACGATTAGGGGGGCACAATGACAAGGCCTTGGAGGGTAATTTAGCAAAGACATCTTCATGGAGGACACACAGGGATCTTTAGTAACCACAGAGAGTCAGGACTTCAGTTTTATGTCTCATCTGAAGGACAGCACCATTTATACAGCACAGTGACCTCGTCACTGCACTGCGGCATTGGGATCCATATTTAGACCACCGGGTAAGCCCCCTATTGGCCTCACCAACACCTCTTCCAGCAGACACCCAAGCTTTTCCTAGATGGTCTACAATCCAAGTTCTGGCCAGGCCTGAATATGCTTAGGTTGAGGTAGATGACCTGATCTGAAGTGCCTGTGGTGTGTCTGCTGGCTACAGAAGAGCAAGGGCGGCAGAAGTAAGACCCCATTGGTTTGGAACTGGCATGAAATCAAATGTTATATGAGCCTTCATGTGTCTCAGAGACATCTGTACATGTGTTAGTGCTGGTGACAGCGAGTCCCTGTGTGGGACACTGAGAAGTGACAGGCTGGAGGGGTCACTCTTATGTACTTAAGTGGAATGAGTCTGAGGTGGGCTATTACAGAGGGACTGTCATCAGGGCATCACTTATACCCAATTGTGTGACTCGGATCTGTGTGTGTTAATCATAGTGTGCAGGAGTAGATGAGCCTGATCAACAGACTTGATTAAGTCTCACAAATCCTGAGATAAAACGACTTGAATAACCAAGAAAATCTAAAAAACTGTGAAGGAGCCGAGAGCGGCGAGTTCCTGCTGTGTGTTACCTGTCTGTCTGTCTGTCTGTCTGTCTGTTATAAGTTTTTAAGATATTTTCATATTTCTACTATCCTTGTGTTTATTAATGTATCATATTATTCTGTTTCTTAAACTGAGTGGGCTTCAGTTGGGGTCTTTACTGAATAATCTGATAAATTCCTGGCATGGGCAAAGAAAAACAAAAAAAATCATTATTGATAAGCAGGAGTGGAGAACTTATTATGGGATGGATAATTTGTTTAATAAAGAGGACTAATATGGAGTCTGATGTGGACTTCAGTGTGTAATAAATGAATAAGAAATACTGACGTGAATGACACTTTAGCAGACCCCCTGTGACAGGTCATCTCTTCTGTCACTTGGTGGTCTTCACTCTCTGAGCTCCTGTCTCACATTAACTGTTCACCCTCAGTGTCTCCTCAGATGTTCTCTCTGTCAGCTCTCAGCTTTCTCTTTAAATCTCCTCCTCCTCCTCCTCACTGAGCTCAGACAAACTTTCACTTTCGTTTCTTCACAAGTCACTTCCTTGTTTGTCTGACTGATTCTCTCTGCCTGCCTCTCCTCAGACTGACGATGGCTGAAGCCCAGCTGTTTGTATCACAAGATGAGTTCACCTGCTCGGTGTGTCTGGACACCCTGACTGACCCCGTCTCAATCCCCTGTGGTCATAATTTCTGCCTGAAGTGCCTCACAGACTGCTGGGAAAAGAGCCAAGAGTGCAGCTGTCCTCAATGCAGAGAAAACTTCACCACAAGGCCTGCTCTGCGAAGAAATAATCTGCTGAATGAAGTCATCAAGAAATTAAAGAAGACGACACTCAGTTCTCCTCCTCCTCCTCAGAATTGTGCTAGCCCTGTAGACGTGGAGTGTGACTTCTGTACTGGTAAGAAGTTCAGAGCAGTGAAGTCCTGTCTCACCTGCATGGCCTCCTACTGTCAGACTCACTTGCAGCTTCACTATGAAGGAGATGCTCGAAAACATCACAAACTGACTGATCCTGATAGAAATCTGAAGGAGAAACTCTGTGAGAAACATCAGAAAAGTCTGGAGATATTCTGTAAAACTGATGATTCCTGTATCTGCTTGATGTGTGTGGTGACTGGACATAATGGACATAAAATGGTCGAGCTGGAAACAGAAAGAGAAGAAAAGCAGGTGAGTGATGTTTAATGTTTAATGGAAACGGTTTGAATAACTTTGAGTTAAGGAATTTGTACATTTAATGTGACAGAGAAATCTATTCATCTACAGTAAAACTCGATTATCTGTCACTTGATTAACTGTCAGGACTAAATAACAAAAACCCAACCTTCTGCACGCCAGCGTCTCCTGATTACTACTGCGAGTTCTGCACATTGGAACAACAGAAATCCCAGTGTCCGTTACGTACCTTCAGCTTTAATAGCGGTTTGTAGCTTTTCTCTTTTGTTATAATTAAACTAAAGTACTATACATTGTTATGGCCTATCAACATATGTGTGTGCTGTTTGAACTTATTAAACGTTTACGAAACAGCAACAGCTCTTCAAGTATTGCTTCAATGGCGGACTAGGAAGGCCAACAGTGAACGATATAAAGCGGGATGCTGAAATAATTGAAAAAGGTGTTGAAAATGGAAACCAGTGATGGTAACGTTATTCTGCATTAATGTTAATGGTCTTCTGCATTGTAATTTTCTTTATATATTCTGTTATATCAGTTTGTGTTAATATGTTGTGGCGTGCAGGCAGCTGGTGATGCTCTCTATGGAGGCAGAAAGGGCAGAAAGCTGTAAGTGATGAGACTGGCTGAGGGGCTTCTGTTCTGTGAGGGGCGGACAGGAGAAGTTAGGAGAGAAGGGAAGGTGAGGAGCAGGGAGTCAGGAGACAATAAGCAGGAGTGTTTGTGGTGTCAGAAATACACAACGAGAGTGGCAGGAGATCAACTGATTGGTAGGGAAAGCTTTCTTTGATTGTTTAGGAGGTGAGCTCTGTAAGCCAAATAACGGAGTGTAAGACAGGACACCGCTTGTGAGGGAACGAAGACTTCATGTAAAACGTAGAAAACTTCAGGGGCCTCATGCGTAACGCTGTGCGTAGAATTCGCACTATAACATGACGTAGGCACAAAAGCCGAAATGTACTTACGCACAGAAAAATCTAGATGTAGGAATTTGTGCGTACTCCAACTTCAACGTTCTTCTGCTACATAACTCCCAGTCAGCGTGAAAAGATACGGACGTGCACGCGCCTGCTGTCCCGCCCCAACTCCTCCAGAATTACGCCTCTTTGAATATGCAAATCAATATAAATAGCCCTTAAGCTCCGCCTTTTGTGAAAAAAAATGGGAAAAGCACGGGGGAAAATATAAGAATTTCAGCGAATACCAAGTGGAGGCAAAGGAAAAACTTACTATTTGTTGGTTTAAACAGTGGAATAATCAAAAAAAGGAAGTTGATCAAGTGACAGAGTGTTGGAGAAACTCGAAAGCTGAAGTCCCCAAAGTTGTTTGTTGTTTTCATATATCCAAGTCGCCATGAAGAGTCGAGTCGTAGCCCACCGTCTGAGTGTCATATGAAAGCTTATTAGGGTACAAAGAAAAAAAAAGGCACACAGTGGGGAAAAAAAGCAGGAAATGTCAACTTTAATCTCGAAATTTCCCCTTTAATCACGTAGTTTATTTTGTCATTAAAGAAGAACATCATAAACTTCACCTTATAATTGTTTAATTTACTAGTTTCTCAAATCCCATCGTAACTAAAGTAGCACGTTAAATGCTTTGTTTTGTATTTGATCTTCTACGTGCTGTATGTGTGTGAATCACTACGTGCTTCTTAAACGGGCTTTCTCTTCCTCCGACAGGACACAGAATCCATTACATTCGTGATATTACAGCTCTCTGAATAATTATAATACTGATCTTTTTCATGATGATAGGATTTAAAGCAGTTATTAAACATGGGAACACGATGCCGGTACTGTCTCTTTCAAACGTACTAACACCCAATTCCTGTCCTTACTTTTCTTCCTCCAAATACCCAATCGCCAAACAATCAGCTCTGTAATGGACATTAAACCATCTGTAAGCTTAGAACGACAATTCTTCAAAACTTTTAAGGAACATTGAAATATCTTCGTAGTTCGTGTTTAATTATTCTATCCATCTCTCCTTCCAGCATACAGCAATCAATCAGGATCAATCTGTGAACTAGCTAGCGCTGCGGTACTGTGTCCTCATGTTTAATTATTAACAATACAGATTATTTAAATGAAGTTAGTTTTATCTGTATAATATAATCAACATATTTTGCTGCATTTTATCTTAAAAATGATATCGTCATCATATGTAAATATGCGCTTTATAAAGCGGTGCAGGCTGTGTAATATTATAACTGTATCTCAAGTTTACAGTGAGGTGATTGTACTTATAAGTACAGACAGTTCTACAAGGAGCACTTGATGGTCTGTTTGAGTGCGTTTAGAGTTCTTGGGATGAAACTGTTTGTGAACCGCGAGGTCAGTACAGGAAAGGTTCTGAAGTGTTTTGCTGTGGCTGAGGCAGCGTGTGCTTGATGCTGTGTCCTGATAATTAATCTTTCAAATCAGCTGCTGCTGTGATTCACACTCAGATACAGTGATATAAATACTCCGAGTGGTGCAGTGAGAGTAATATAGAAAAAGATGATCAGCTGTGGAAACTCCTAACGGGAGCAACTGAAACAAGAAAAAGAAGAAGGTGCAGTGAGAGTAACAACGCTAAAGCAGTTACGGTATTTGGAATACTATCGCTATTCCATGGACCATTAGGTTGTTACAGGTTAATTACAATCAGATGCATTAAACTAATAAACAAAATGCGGTTAGTTTCAGTGTATTTATAAAGCTGCGTCAGGAAAATAAGGAGTAAACACACAGGAACAGTAGCACTGCTTTGAAGCTGGGTGCCGCCAGTCTGCAAAACCGAGCGGAGAACTTGCGTACGACAAGGCATGAGGTACCGTGGAAAAGTGCGTGGCTTTACGCCAAGTTTAGGTTTTAAACATCGCGATTTGAACGTGGAAACGTTTTTACGCAAAATTTTTGTGCGTGTTCACCATTTATATATGAGGCCCCAGGACTTCTGAGTTGTATTTGCTTATTACGCTGGTCATTACAATATTATATAAATTAATTCATTTTGTTAATATCATTTTTTACGACGGTTTGCTAAACTAATCTACTGTATGTCATTTTTAAAGTAGCTGCTCTGTTATCCGTCTTTTCTCCTATCCGTCACAGCTTCGGTCCTGACCCCTGACTGATAATCGAGGTTTTACTGGACCTTATAAACCTGATGTTTCAAGTTCAGAGCATTGCCTGCTGGAGTCCATCCTGGTCAGACTGGGTGCAAGTCATGAAACAGCTCAGGATGAGATCCCCAAGATGGCCCACAAACACCTGAGTTCTCTCCTCACAGCCAGCTGAGTTTCTTTCTGCTCTGATCAGTTTCTCTTTTGAGTTTCTAAGGCAGTGGGAGACCAACTATAGCCTGCTGTCTAGAAATGTCCTCTGGCAGGGGTGCGAGTGTCATGTGGGCTACGCTTAGAAATGTCTGACATTCGGACCCTCCTGAGGTGTTCTTAACAAGATGATGTTACAGTTGGTTGATGTAAGCGTAGTAAGTGAGCACACAATGTCATCCTAAACGTAATTCAATCGAAGGTCTGACACGTCAATAGACACACTCTGTACTGCTGACACTTACATGCTGAGTGTGCTTAGCTGCTCCTCTGCCTTTGTGGTGTTTGTCCATTTTTAAAGAATCAAAGTTTGTTTCTGATTTGGCTGATCTCAGGGCTGTTTAGGAGACACATTATTGTCACATGTCAATCTGTATTGTACTCCAGAGTTAAGTCTACGATTCTTACAATAAGTTCAGCTCAGAAATGTCAATATACTATTCCAGTGTAGATTTTCTGTTTTTAATGATATAACTCATCAGGCTCTTCATTAGTGATTAGACATCATGTTATTTAGTGGAGCAGTAAGGACATTTTGAATGTCAAACCCCTGAGTGATAATCCCACGAAATGTATGATTATGACAAAGACTCTGAACTTTCTTATTTGGTAAAACCATAACAAGTCCAGCGGGAGTGTAAAGAACTTACTAGAAGTGTAAGTCTGACCATCTAAGCCAAATTTCAAATCCCCCATCACTACCACACAACCTCAATGTACAGTAAGTTCAGATAAAGACACTTAACTTCAGTCCACCATTTGGTGTTTCTTCAGATAAAGGACTAGTGTCACATCGCCTCTGCCAGGTCTCAGTGAGTGACACAAATGTGGCTGAGTCCTCGCTGGAATATTAAAAGAGCTCGGCTCACAGGTGAACAAACGTTTAGAAACCAACATCTCAAACAACAATGAAGTCTATGAAGTGGCCTGATATTTTTCAGTTTAATATGAATCAGGTCACTAATGTCGGCATCTAATTTTTGATCTCTTTATGTTTTCTGTTGTTTGGCTATCACTTGATTTGGATTGATTTACATAAATCAGTTCTTCAGATGTCCCTGAAAGCAGACATGTAATTGTAGGACAGACTGGCACTGCTTGGTCAGAAGTCTTTTTCTTAAGATGCCACCGCCTGCCCCTCTTTTATTGACTCGTACCTTCAGCTCAGATGTCAGTTCACTTCACCAGGACTCTCCTCGACAGTTTTGGGTGTCATCTGATCAGTCTGATCAAACACAGCAAATGACACCCAGCGATGTCTCAGTGTGTCACTCTTTATCACTTTGTGACTGAAGAAGGAGCCGAACCTCAACTTGATGGACAACACTTAGCAGGAATTAGCAGTATAAGGTTGGATTTCTGTTCATCCAAGACACCTACAGCAGCAAGTCCACTCCGTCCTTTATAACCCTTTGTAAGCACTAGACCTCTGATCTCTGCCCCTGGATTATCTTCTGCCCTGTAGTAAGACCCTTATTGTGGCCAACACAAAGGCTAAATGATCTCTTCTGCTCCAAAGGGTAACATAGTACCAGACGGTAAGAGGTTAAGACCCCTGTAATGGAGTTGAACATGGGGGTCTCATTCAGTCCTGACTTGATAAAGGAAAGCAAGGTGCACAAGTAAGAGAGACCACCTATAAAATCTGTAGAATTACTGAAGGAGGACATCAACTAGCAGTTGTATATTTTTTTGCCACTAAAAGATAACCAGTAAGTGTGAAAACTCAAAGACTTTAAACTGCAGAACAACTCACAGTCACAACAAGAAAAGGACAAGAGAGAGAAAAGAATCTGTTAGAAGAAAGACAAAGCAAACTGAATGTTCTTAAATGTGCGAAAGAGGAAGCCCTCCATGGACACGACAATCTGGACAAAGCGTCGCCTCCACCTGAGTGACCATAAACCAAGTCAGGAGTTCACCTGCTCGGAGTCTGAGAACTTCTGACTGTGACTCGGTAGTTAAGATAAAGCCATGGGGTGAATTCTGGGAGTTGACATCACCATAACTTTGTGAAGGAGAAGGCTCAGCTATTGTGAGGGTCTCTTCATAAATTCAGTAAGAAAACTAAAGTGGACTTGAATCAGTTCAGAGCAGCGTCTCACACACACAGAGGAGCTGTAAGGGAGTGTAGACAACCTGAGAGGAAAACCAAACTGTCATCACAGTGCTGACTCAAGAAACTTAATAAGTAACTAAGAACTGAAGGAGAACTGAGACGAGAACATTTAAAAGCTGGTTCTGAATGAATGATATTTCCTGGGAAACTTTTTGAATAAACAGTATGAGAAATAAAATCACAAGTTATGTGCCTTTCCTATAAATGCAGGAGAAAGAACCAACTAAGGTAACGGAGACTCATGTTTGGTGTTGTCTGTTGATGTCGTCTGTCTGTATACACTTGAATACGTACATCTTCAGTTGTCCTTATATTAGAAATACATTTTATTGTCGACTGTGACTTGTCCCTGGTGGAGTTTGCATGTTCTCATTGTGTTCATGTGGGTTTCTTCCTACAATCGAAAGACATGCAGTTTAGGTGGACTGGGGCTTTGGAATATTAGCTCTACTGTGTGTGTATTCAACCTCGATTTTCTTGTTTTTTATTGTCTTCTTAGGGAATCAGGAGTAGGGCGGTCTCACAAACATGGCATGTTAAAGCCCACAGAGACACTCCTTGGGTGATTTTTGGACAAACAAGAAAAGAGAAATTTTGTTCTTTCCAGTGTGAGGAGCGCAGAGTGAAGAGTAAAGCAGACAGGCCTGTTCCTTGTGCTGCTCCAGTGTTGCTCACACAGTCCTTGAGTCTGCCTGACAGATAGTTCACCATCAGGACACCACAGGCTCACCCACCTGCACATCTCTGAGCTGACCCCTTAACAGGAATGGCTGGGTGGTATCGAAGGCTCAAGAGAAACCAAAACACATAAACATAAGAAACATCTCTCTATTATAAGAGACGACACATGACATTTCTGAAGAGACTTTTTAGAAGTCCAGAGAGACGTATTTAAGATCCGCAAGATGGAGACTTTGGCCATTTCGTAAGTCAACAAAAATGAAAGTAAAGATCGCATTCACACAGACAAACAGAAATTATTACTCGGTGAAATAACAGAACAGTAAAAAGAGATTGAATATATTGTTTGGATTGAAACTTTAAGTCAGAGACTTGTAGATCGTCTAATTCGTGTTGCCATCAGGGAAAAGTAGTGTTTCTTCCCAATGAAGAGGCCTCTCTGCGAGAATTAAAAGATTTGTGGTTTGGTGAAAGTGAAATCCACGTACACGATCACACTTGGGTCACAGAGTGGCACAGATACACAGGAGAATTTAGAGACAAACGTTATTCAGACACTTCAAACAAACATAAGTCTCTTTCAGGAGTGAATCGAGCTCTGTGTGTAGTCGGAGGGGACAGTTCCGTCTCTCATTTAGAAGAACAGAAAATCTTCCTGTTCATAGGGGCGCACCTCGGGAGCGGGACCACCACAGGAGCAGAGGATGTATGGAGAAGAGAGACAAGGCAGTGAGACAAAAGGACAGGTGCTGTACAGCCTTTTAAATGTTTTTTTGGAGGGTCAGGAGGAGGAATATAGGGGTGTGGTGGAAAGCTTTGCTGGGTGGTGAGAGCAGAGTCATTTACAGTTAAACATCACAAAGACAAAGGAACTGGTGGTGGACTTTAGGAAGCGGGCTCCTTCTCCCATCATTGTCACTATCAGAGGAACGGAGGTTGAAGTAGTTGAGGACTATAGGTACCTGGGAGTACACATTGACCGTAAACTTGACTGGTCCAAGAACACAGACACTGTGATCAAGAAAGGGAATAGCTGGCTCTACCGAATGAGGACGCTTATGTCATTTAATGTATGCAGGAAAATGCTGACAATGTTTTATCACTCTGTGATAGAGAGTGTGGTGTTTTTTGCAGCTGTGAGCTGGGGCAGTGCGGTGAAGAAGACAGCTGATCACAACAGGCTGAAAGAGCTGATTAAAAAGGCTGGTTCTGTCCTAGGCGTCAAACTAGAGGATCTGATGGAGGTGTCCGAGAGGAGAATGCTGAAAAAGCTCCTCAGTATCACGGACAACCCCTCTCACCCCATGCACGCCTCCTTGAGGAACCATCAGAGCACACACAGCAAAAGACTCATTGCCCCCAAATGCAGAACTGAACACCACAGGAGATCTTTTCTACCTGTGGCAATAAGGCTTTATAACTCCTTTTGGTTCTGTAGGTGATCTTTTCAGCCTTGGTGGTGGTATGTTAGTCCCATTATGTCATCACAAGCGGCTAGCTCATTTTACTGAGGCACAAGTACTAAGTCACTTTTAATTGTCATATTCTTGTTATATGCTGTCGTATTTTGTACATTTGAACAACTGTTATTTGCACAATTACTATTTTTCACTTTTTAAATCTTTATTGTACTATCTTTATTTCTCTTGTTGCACTGAACATGCCAATGACATAAGAATTTCCCTCGGGATGAATAAAGTTCTTATCTTATCTTATCTTAAATGTTTAAGTTCCGCACGAACCAAACCTGGGGGTGGGCGAGCAAAGTGAGTAGGGGGCAGATCTCCATAGTTTTATTAAAAATAATAATCCGTCACCTAAACAAAATATATGAGGTAAGTAATATATAAAAAATATCATTTCTGAGTTTTAGAATTCCTTTTAGTTGCTTTCTTCATGAATTGAACAGAATCGTTTGTGTATTTCAGTATCTTACTTGACTGCAGAAAATGAGAACGGCAGACAACGTCCTCAGATGTCTGACTCAGAATATCAAATGGTCTTGTAGATCCTATAATTACTGACATGACGTGTTTTAAGTCCTCCTGGCCTTTCACCAGTTTCTTTACTTTACACTCCAGTTTGTTTTTATTATATATGGTGTTGTGTGAACTTCACATTTCCCAGTTTGTCGATGTGATGTCTTCTAAACGTCAAGAGCTAACTCACACACCAGTGTGCCTTCAAACTGTCTTCTGTATTTGACGCACTCTTCAAGCCCAAACTCAATCTTACGTCAATTAAATTAAACCTTTCTTTTAATCTTTATTGTCATTCCTGTTTGTTAAATCAAATCTGAGTTATGTCATGAAATGTCAAACAAATGTGCTGTGAAAATATCAGTAGTCAGAAAGAGAAGAAGAAATCACAAAGTTAACGTGAATTCTGATCTGACCACGCATGTCCTCTTGTGTGTCCAAACAGAAACAGCTGGGGGTGACACTGAGTGACATCAAGAGGAAACTTGAGGAGAGAGAGAAGACACTGAAGGAGACGAGGAGGATGATGGACAAGATGAAGGTGAGTGGAATAGGAAGACAACACTTCGTATCAAAGAGAGGAGAAATAAATGAGAACTTTAAGAACAGCAGAGCTTCAATGGTGATGATGAGTAGGGACACGAGAAGGGAGAGTTAGAGAGGATGTGTTTTGGTGTCCTTCATGGCCTTTCACTGTTGACAGAATCCCAGGTGTTATACAGTGGAGACTCAGACAGCATAACCCTAAAGTCCTCTGATATTCCATCAGCTACTTAAAGGGGACTTAACTCTACTGACAGAAACTCACACTGAAGGTTGACGCTGATGTTCTGAATTAGATCAGTGGGCACAATGTCCATTAATGAACTAAGTTGTTTTTATTTTATATCATTGCATGCAATCAATTTCAACTTATATAACAAATTACTTTCAAAGTCAAAATAAAAAATAATAAAGAAAATCAGAAAGTTAAAACAGAAATCTAAACAAACAAAAAAAAAAATTAAAACTACCAAACAGGATTCACGCTGCAGCCAAGAAAAAGAGAGAAGAGCCGAGAACTGGGCCAAAATTCCAATAATTTAAATAGATAGATAAAAAAATAAATAAATAAAAACTTACAGTTTCCTTTTCCTCTGCAATGGTTGCTTCTTTTAAAGTTTTATTAATTAGATCTTGCCATATTTTAAAAAGATTTTGAACAGATCTTCTAAGTGAGAATTTGTTTTTTTTTTATGTCAAACATCAGTGACCCAGTGACTTATCACAGGTGGGCTGGGGGTCTTCAAGTTCAGCAGCACAAGTCCGTGAGCTCACAATGTGGTCAAGGCAGTTACAGTCAATGTGTCCTCCTCCACTTTAGGCCCCTCTTTTAGCCCACCAACCACAACTGTTAGTGAGTTAGGAGTGATTGTGACCCCACGGCTGTCTGATAAAACATTCAAACATTTTGGCCCTAAATGATGTTACTTTGTTGTCCTCCCAAAACATGTGGAACATTTAGGCTGAATATCAATTCCCACACTAAGCAGGTTCGATTCTTTCCAAAATTCTAAATGAGATAAATGTGATCGATGAAAGAGTCGAGGTCAGATGGTTGAATATTTCAGACATATGGAGCTGGAGTGTATTCTATGCATGACTGACTTTCACTCCTTTTCTGAGATATTCATTAAAAGGTCCTTTTCCCACCGTATCCTAGGACCCTTAAAGGGGAAATTCTTTGAAATGTTTTAATATGTTACTGAGATACCTGTTTAACTCCTCAGGACTGATCAGGAATTCTTCTGGAAAAGCAATGGGTGGGAGGTGTGGAAAATTGGGTTGGTTATTTGGGTAGAATTTTGTTGTCTGTAGCTTCTGTAAACTTTGCTAATAATAGTGGAGCTAACTTACTTGAAAACGTCTTTATAAAATTCCACTAGTTGCAATCAGGGCCTGTTGTTTTCCCACTTTGGAGTGACTCTACAGCATCCAGTAACTCTGAGAGTTTCAGAGGTTTGTCCAGTTCCTCTTCACTAATAATGTCCAGCTGTTGTCTTTGTTTTACATCAAAGAACTCCTCAGACTGTGTCTTGTCTTCTTTAAACTGAGTAGACTATGAAGTCTTATAGTACTTGCTAAATGTGTGAGTTATATATTTTAGGCTTCATTACTTTATCTACAGTTGTGCTGGTAATGTTTGTTATTGCATTGCAAACTTCCTGCTTTTTGATTGCTGAGCTAAGATCTTATTAGCCTTCTCTCCATGTTCACCGTAATGATGTTGTGATTTAAAGATGAGTTGTTCAGATTCTTTTGTTATCAAGAGATAAATTCTGATTTGAGAGCCTGTCTTTTCCTGTAAAATACCTCATTTGGAGAGATGGGATATTCTTGATTTATTCTGGAGGTTGTAATGGCCTTCTCTTGTTCATTGTGGTATTTCTCAGTTTTATTAGACTCCACAGCTTAAAGATCTCCACTGTTTGACTGAGTGCAGAGTTTACACAACATACACCTCCAAATGATTTACTTCAACTTTAATATTTTATCACAAAGGGCAGTAAGGTTGTCCAGTGGTAGCATCTGCTGAATCTCAGATCCACTTTCCTCCATTCACATTCACTGTGGAGTTTACCCCTTCTTCCAGTATCTCAGTGGGTTTCTAACAGTTATTCCAGATCTTCCACCACATCCTCACATTTCAGTTTGGTTAATTGGCAAAAACACCAAATTGGCTTCCATTGTGATCACTAGTGTAGCTGTGACACTGTAATGAGTTGGCAGACTGTCTATGGTAGCACCCTCTCCGATGCCCAGTTCTGCCAGGATTTATGTTCTCATCCAGTAGAGACAGAACTCTTCACACACATTTCTGTGCCCAGACAGACCAAACTTATCCAAACTAATTTATTTAACGCAGACTCACATTAAACAGACCAACACCATTGAGTGTACTAAAGTACTAAACGCAGCCGGTCCAGAACAGTGGGGTGTGTCTATAGTTCAAAGAAAGTAGGTGGGGCACAATGTGTCACTCAACACTGTGTACTCTCATCCAGATATAGAGGTGGTAGCTGAAGAAGTACAAGTGAAAGAGAGTCAGCCTCACAGACTGACGTTCACTTTGGTTTATGTTTCTACGCTTGTCTGCTTTTGTTGTTCCCGCCTGGAATTCCTGCCTATTAGTGATGCATGACATCCCCTCTTTACATCCAAGCTGTCCGTGACATTTTTCAGCCAGGATTCCTTCTACTAGATGTTGTTCAAAGTCCCGTTTCATATCTTTTTTGTTTATTTATTAATGGTAATTTTGATTTGGTTGAGTATGTGCTTTATTCTTTGTATTAGATTTAATCTATAAGATGCCTTTGTTATGTTCCATGTGGTTTGTGTGTGGCTCACGCGCTGTAAACCCAAGGGTCTCCCACAGTTTCATGGTGAATGTGCTCTGCGAGTTTGTTAAGTTACTGTGTTCTTTTAGCTGTGCCTTATGCTTTTGTGATTTTCTGGATTTTTTAGCCTCTGCTTTGATTTTCAATAAATGTCTTTGGATTTTGTTTGGAATCTTTGTTTTGGATTGGCTTGTATGGCTCAAAAGAGTGTCAGTGTATTTGGAATACAACTTTATGATGAATAAATGTTTAATTATATAAAGATTCTTTGAGGGCCATTTTCTATCTATCTATCTATCTATCTCATGTGGCATATGCTGAGGTTCTGACCACTTTGTCACTACTGCTCCTCAGCTTTTTACCAAAGTCTTTAAATTGTTCTGCAGTACTGGTTGTCTGATCCATCAGTAGTATAATGTCAGGCGGCTTCTGTCAAAATTTAATCCAAATTTGATTGATGAGATTAAACCCCGCCCCTTTTTAATCGAAGACCGGAAGTCCCGCCCCCACCCACCGGATGTTTTGTTGACCTTTGATGACCTTTATCAGGGTCCCTGTTGATTGATGACAGGAAGTCCCCTCCCCCAACCACCTGTTGTTTGTTGACCTTTAGCCCTGCCATCTGTTTTCCCTAGGAAACTGTCAAGGGCAATTTGATGGATGCCCCCTCCTTGAACCCCCCACCACCCCGCCCCCCTTGAACCCAGCACCACCCCCAACCACTTCCCAGCCCCCCTCTTCCTAAGACATGTTCAGGCATGTTGCAGCCGGACTGAAGGGAATGCCTAAGCCTCACCGATAGACAGCACATGATGTCTGGCCCCTCCACTTCCTGGGACACTTCTGAAACTGTTGTATAAAAAGTGGTGCATTTTCCTCAGTTCTAAACACTCTGTGAAGAAAAAAATGGAATCTATGACCGATGCCTCAGTGAAGCGTCAGTTCCACAGGCTCTATTCTAAGGGTCGTTTGAAAAGGGTTAAAAGATGTTTGGTTCCCGAGTTTCTTCAAGCTGGAGCGGCCGACGAGGAACGGGTCAAGTTGTGCGAAACAAGGGTAGAATCAGGCGCGCACATTAAGGAAAACTGTCCTCCGCCTGTAGTATTCAAGGACTGAATTCTGCAAGCTGAAGCGACGGACCGGTAAAGGACTAACTGGTTGAAACATCATTCGAATCGAGCGACGACGAATTGTAAACCCCCCCCTTTATTTACGCCACGCCCCATCCCTCTTACCATAAATACTCAGTCTGTCAACGGATCCAGACAAAGGATCAGACCGTTTCAGAATTCTTTGAAGCTTTTAAAAGCTCTCGCATATAGTCAGCTCCGGACTCTGAAATGACGGATGCCGGCGTAACAGCCTCGGGGTTTCCGCCTAAGACTCCAAAGACTGCAGCTTCAAGACCTGAATCTTACCATTTCTATGACTCTGGCCGGATGGATTGCATTCAGGACCACCAAGAATCTGACCCGCGTTATTTTACTATACGGCCTGATTACACTCTCTGGTCAAGAGACCTTGAGACAGACAGCGGATTCCAGTTTCCTTGGTCTAGTCGTGCGTCACCCGTCACAGCCAATGGTGATCAGATGGACACAGGCATCTCCGTTAATGGCGATCAGACGGAAACCTCTTACCTAGCTCCAGGACAGCCTTGGGTGCACAAACAAGTTCCGCAGGAACCGATGTTGATAGGACTTTCTGAGACAAATATGGATTGCCCCGATGGGGTACTGCCAGAAACCTGGAAAAAGGCCCTGCAGCTTGTTAAAGGTTTGATGACGTCTCTGCTGGACATTATTGTCTACTGCGACCAGAAAAAAGAATGTCAAGGCTGTGGTATAAATCACCCTGCCCAGGTAAGGCATACATGCCTCTTTGAACCTGAAATCGGCTACCGTCAAGGTCGCTTTCAGAAGATTCTGAATATTTTCCGTAAATATTGGCTGAAACGACTAGCTGTTAAAGTTCTCGGGTATTTTAATATTCTACTGCCGATTCCCAAAATATGTGTAGTGATTGAAAAGACTGTAGATGAATTTGAAAGTACCAGCTCTATTCATGATACTGTAATGCAGTCATTTTATGAAATGGATGAATACTCCTACTGTGTAACCCGCCGTGTGGCAAATGAGTTTTGTGTTTAAATATTAATCATGAGGGTCATATGAATCTGTGGACTAAATATGACCTGGAATTTGATGATATGATAGAGCTGATGGGTCTTTCTGAGCCTGAAACCACAACCGTCTGAAAAATTCAGACTCCTAAATAAAGGTTTTCTAATTTTTTAACTGGTGTCAGTGTCTGTTTTATCACCGGCGATCGAGCAGGTCTTGGAAAAAACGAAATCCCGGAATCCTTTTACCAAGGGTTACGAACAAACCTTTTCAGACGAGGTATTTACCGTTTCTGAACTAGTCCCCAGGGATCCGCCCGTCTACAAGCTCAAGGATTATGACGGCGAAGACATTATAGGTTCCTTTTATGACGCCGAAGTTACAAAAGATTCGAGGTACGGACGTCTTTAGGATTGAAAAGATTTTGGCGAAAAAAAATATCCGTAGAAAAAAGCATATTTTGGTGAAATGCCTCGGGTGGCCGGAAAAGTTTAACAGTTGGATCCCTGAAAGCTACGCGCAAGACGTTAAATACTGAGAATCAAAAATAGTATTTCATTCACGGTCTGATCACAATGGAGAGAAAAAGCTTTTACGTTGTACTACCCAGCAATTCTTCCCAAGATGTTTTCCCTAATAATACCATCGCCGAATTTACCGTCAAATTATCCGCCCCAATCGAACTACAGGGCCCCTGGGAAGTTGGATTGGCCGAAATTCAGTATCCGCACACCTGGAATACCCTAGACAAACCGGATAATGAATTTATGTTGGTGCATCCACTAATAGCTAAATTTTATAGTATTCCCGCTGGCTATTACTCTAGTGTCGAGAAAGTGACAGACAAGATGAATGAAGTGGTAATGAAAGATTCAAAATTCTCGGAGGCCCGTTCAGCAGACCATGCGAAATTCCGCTATAGCGCTCTAAAGCGTAGATTCTATTTCTCAAACACTGTGAAGGATGAAACTCTGCATGTCAAGGGACAATTAGGTAGGATTCTAGGAGCTCATCCGACAAAACTATTGGTCTGGTGAATGAAGCTCCTTACCCCTGGATATCAGAGCGGGTTTTATTCCTTGTACGTCTACAGTGACATTGTTTCTCACCAAAGAGTCGGAGACAGCTACGTCCCTCTCTTGAGATGCGTACATATTGAGGATGAGATGAATAAGATTACCACAATCACCTACGACAAGCCGCACTACATTCCGGTCAGCAAGAATCAGTTTGATACTTTGACCATTGAAATAAAGACGGATCAGAACAAAGCGGTTCCATTTCAGTTTGGCAAGGTCATAGTCAAGTTACATTTCAGACCCTCCAAGAGGTGTATACACGACTAATACTGAGATGAGATCTTACCTGGACCCCAACCCTTACGCATTATTATGAAGCCCAAGCCGGTAATGGACTCCCCGGGTTCTCTGGGTCCCCAGTGATGTACAGCTCTGGGATCAGAGGGATATTTCGAGGGCTATTTAGAAGAGCTTTGCCTCTCTTGAAAAGAGGATTCAAAATTGTCAAACCACACATTAAATCAGCCGCTAAGAATATTGTCAAAGACGTGGTGGCTGGAGCCATGTCAGGAGCGATGACTCGAGGAAACGAAGAAAATCAAGCTGGGGCGGGTCTAATGGTGATGAGGAAAACTAAACGTAAGAGACCTCCGGTCACGACCAGCCCGATCATCAAAAAGACGACCGATCAGCTTTTACTTCATTTTCTTCTCTCCGCCACAACGATAAGTTCACGCCAGAAAAAGAAATCGAAAACATTTTTAACTCAAAATGTTTTTCGTTCATCGAATGTCTCAAGAGTGTGTGAAATCCGAACTGGACTTGTTTACGGTACCCTATACTCAGACTAGTGTAGAAAAAAGCATCTACGTCGAGATCCCCCCTCTCTCAGCTCTATCTGAAGTCGCCCCGCTGGAGTTTCTGATTACCGGGAATGGGGAAGACTACTTGGGCCTGAATAACACGCTTCTACACGTCCGATGCAAAATCGTCAATGCCGACGGAACTAATCCACCCCCCGAGGCCAAGGTAGCCTTTGTTAATTATCCGATAGCCGCTTTATTTTCACAAGTGGATGTAACCCTGGGAGATCGCTTAATATCACAGAGTTCCAGCCTTTACCCATATAGGGCCCTTTTTGAGGGATTGTTAAATTACAGCAGTGAAACTCTCAAGTACCAATTTGGTACAGGTCTTTTTTACAAAGACTCGGCTGACGAACATGAAAACACAACCTTGGACGGCCCGAATGAGGGGTTCAAAAAAAGAAACGGTTATACGGTCCAGGGTAAGACAGTAGAGCTCCTCGGATCTATTCATTCCGACCTATTTTTTCAAGAAAAATTAATTCTAAACGGAGTGGACGTCAGAATAAAAATGGTGCGTAGCAAAAATTAATTCTGTCTGATGTCCGGAGATGCCGAGCATTACAAAGTAAACATTTTAGCCGCCTCTCTTTTTGTCAAGAAAGTTAAACGCCAACGCCAAGTACCCCTTGGAAAGAGTGAATATGAAAGTTCTCAGTTTACCGGCCGGGATTCGGGTGAGCAATCAGGAGAATTTGTTCTTGGGACAATTACCCAAGTACGTGGTCCTTGGCATGGTGGATAATGACGCCTTTTCCGGGGATTACGCCAGAAACCCCTTCAATTTCAAGCATAACAATGTGGAATTCCTGGCCTTGTATTTGGACAGAGAACAGATTCCCGCCAAACCATTTCAGCCCAATTTTGCTAATGACACCACAGCTCGAGAATATTACAACCTTGTGTTGGCGACCGGAAAACACTTGAAAGACCAGCCTCTAGCCATCAGCCATTCTGAATTCTGAATTTGCCTTTGATTTGACGCCAGATCAAGAATGCGGGGACCATTTCTCATTGATGAAAACTGGGAACATGAGATTTGAAATCCGCTTTCGGCAGCTCCTACCCCATACTGTGAATCTAATAGTGTACGCGGTCTTTGACAACATTATTGAAATAAACCAGAGAAGAAATATACTTTATGATTACCAAAAAAGCATGAACACCCTGCAGATCAACGAACTCATGTCCAGTAATCCGTACACAGCAAATCTGTTTCACGGAGTGTTAGCTTGCGACGAACTGCCTAAAATGATACTTACGGAGCTCCCGACCATGATCATCGTCAATACTCACCGTCAAAATCAACCCGGAGAACACTGGCTGGCGATACATCTCAGAGAAGACGGAATTGGATAATTTTTTGATTCCTACAGAGCTCCACCAGACTTTATCTATTTTCCTGAGGAAATATACAGCTTTTTAAACAGAAACTGTAAAGAAATTATTCACCATACCCGGCAGCTTCAAAACTGGTTTTCCACCGCTCTGGACAACACTGTATTTTTTTCCTGCATCATAGAGGAAAAGGACGCTCTTATCAAGAGGTCATGAACCTGTATTTTAATGAAGTCACCAAGAACGATGATATGGTTCAAAATTTTGTCAACACCTTGTTTAAGAACACTTTAAGAAGCTTTCAGGATCAACCCTGCATGCAAAGTTCTGGACCCTGTAATTATCTTAATAAAGAACAGGCAAACTGTGTAATAAAAAATAATATTTTATTAAACAAAAATATAATTACATTTCAATAAGGAATCCATTCATTCTTTTTGCGAGATCTGGTTTTCCTGCCAACAGGTGTATCAGTAGCAGACGCCACGGCAGCAGAGGCAGCAGAGGCAGCAGAGACAGCAGAGACAGCAGAAGCCCCGTCTGGGGAGGTTGGTTTGAAACTCTCTAGAAGTTCTCTAGTGTCCATGTTTGGTACGGCCGAGGTCGGAATGTTCAATCCAGCCAGGGCCTTAATAAATTCTTTCCAACCCCTAGGTCTTTGATAGGATGGTATGTTATGACGGGCGGTTAAGTTCTGCATTAGATCGACCATATTCGTTCCGGGTAACGGTTCTCCACGAAACACAAACTCTCCCAAGCCATTCCAATAGGTTGTATTAGGGTGATGCGTCATTTTCTGTAAAATTATTTCAGTATATTTCTTTGATTTATCCGGAGCACTTTTTAAAATATCGTCGTACACCCATTCTTCTGGGGTACTAGACGCATCTTTGAGCGCCTCTGGCGGCACCTCCTGGCTCTCGACAGGCATCAATAATGTCAGAGAACCGGTTTCTTTATCCGCTTTTTTCACAAAGGTAATGTATCTTTGTCGTATAAAGATTTACTTTTGCATCGACACTCAAATCATCGCGCTCAAGTATGTGTTTCATTTGTTTATCCAGTTCACTTTCCGTAGCGCTTAAAATGTCGTTGGAAGTCGGGGGTTTCTGATGCCACTGAGCCATTTGTTGTTGAGGGACCAGGTACATCTTACACGTGTATTCCATACTTATACTCTTGAAGCTATTAAACTAGTAATGAAAGGAATGGCCACGCTTAGCAGGGCTCCGAGAAAACCTCCTTTCTGATTTAAAAGGACTTTTTTCTTTTTAACGGGCAGTTTTTTATCGCTGAGTTTTTTAACGGCACAACAATGCTTCTTCAGCAACTTGAACTGCCTAGAAGTCAGGGGGACATGACCTTTTAAAGTATTGAGAGCTATTTCGGCCAGAGCATAAATGAAATCGTCAGGAGCCTCGCTCAGCATCGCTTTTCTTCGGCGACAGGAGACCCTATGTAGGGTCTTGAGCAGAGGGAGATTTATTTTTATTCTGCACGACATGCCGTCTGTTTTTCAAATACTCGGAAAATCGCACGTCTTTATCTTTTCATGACGTACGCCACAGGCCAGTCGGGGGGAAACATACCGGTACGTAAACGAAATTCTTCAGGCGTCTGGGCTTTCAGATCCACCAGCAGATAACTGTAAGGTTGTCGCGTAGCGTCCTCAAAGGCCTCCAAGAAAAATTTCACCCTACCAGGGTACATTTGACGCGCTAAATTAGTGATTTGCAGCTTATCTCTCGGGTTTTTAAAAAGGGTGATGTAATTGGCATTCAGATTTATCGTTCTACTTTTCTTGCCTTGAAAAAATAAATTTTGGACCAAGTAAATGATGGACAAATTCCTGTGATGAGTATATTTTGTGAAGGCCCTCTCTATCTCTTGGCTATGGCTTGCCTGTTCCATCAAATCATCGACGATCACCAAGTTAACTCGATCAGGCGGTAGTAGTTCATCGCCATTTAAGGAAGCGGGTAATCCCTCCAAAAATTACATTTTGGGAAATCTGGCTAATAGTTCGTCGTACAGAGGCTGCCAACAGCTATAAAACCAGACTCTATTGTCAGGGCGACGAGAAAGCACATGTTCTGTGTGTTCCAAAAGCTTTTTCACATAATGCGATTTGCCCAAACAGGAGGGTCCCGAGACTATTTTTGAGAACGGGTGTTGAAGTCTTACATCAAAGCCCTCTTTAGTATCCATATGGTAGAGATGTGAAATCGGGCAAGAGAACCCTTTTGTTGTACACCACTCTGAATCTCTTTCTGAGTGGGCGATTTTGCAACATCAGGGTCTTTTTGTTCCTATGAATCTGCATACCATGAACGGTTATTTCTTTTGCGAGATCGTTTTCTACAAAACAATGCACTAGATCCATTAACGAATATAGGTTTACCTCTTTACCGTTTGGTGATTGAGAGTAATACCCTTTACTTTCATGCAGACCTTGCCTTTGAACATTTTGTACGCATACGTTTTTGGACCTTCAGAAACAAATTCTTCTATGTAGTCATCAGGATCTAGTTCGCTGGTGAGTTCGCCTAAATAGTCACCGAGCGGCGGTGTGTACTGTCCGGGAGATGCTGTGAAGATAATGGAATCTGTATCATGATACAGAATCCTCGGCCCTAAACGATCCAGCAATTCATACAATTCTAGCCGGGCATAGGCCGTGGTGAAAGCGGCGATCACCACATTGACAGGGCCGGGTACAACATATCGGTCATCCGCATACCTCCACTGCACCTGAGTGATTTTTTCGCTGACAAAGCCAAAATAGGAGACCCGATACATGTCTGAGAACAGGTAATCAAAGAATTCTTGGGTGTGTTTAACAAACGTCGTGGTCAGTTGGTTAGGCTTCTGACCGAATTTTCCCCAAAGAGAATTCAGAAATAACTTGGAAATTTGTCTCTTGGCGGGATTGGAGGCTATGTTTTCACGCTCCAATAATACGCCTTCTTAAGAAATAGTCGTCAACATAGCGCTGCCGGGACGCTTCGTCCACGACCCATGAGGGCCACCCAGAGGCCTCCTGTTTGCCTTTCAGATGAATTTTGATGTACTCGGAAAATAAATCTGCGGTACTCTGCTCGTAGTGCCATATCTCATGAATTTTTAAAACTTTGTACCCTTTATCTAAGGCCCTGAGTATTTCGACGCTGCACCAGGTTCCTGTTAAAGACCTTTCCCGATCATTGTGACGGCAAAGGCCGGTGGTTGTCTGGGTTTCTGCACACGTACGGCACAGAACGAACATCAATTTATTGCAAATTCTTAAAGGGAGGACCGGAAAATACAAATTGCGTGGGGCGAGCATGGTGATTTTAATGAGCCCGAAGTATTGCTTAAGATCGCCAAACTCCTCAAAAACAAAGGTCGGATGGCCGATCGGGTAGGTTTTTGTTTTGTTGACGTAGGGGTACAGACTTGTAAAATCGTAATATTGCATTTGCTCGTCACCTTGGACCTTATGGTATAATTTGATCGCGTTGGTGCGCCCTCCATAAAGGGAATCACGGGGATTGATAGGTTCAGGAAACTCAAAGCGTCTTAAGAAATCCTGAAGCTCCGCGTCCTCTTTTTTCATGCGCTCCCAATCGTGTTCCCAAAGCACTTTCACCGTCTGATTAAAGTTTTCCAGCAATTTAATGAGTTTATCGTTAAACGTTTTAAACAATTCTGCATAAGACGTCCCCGTAAGAGGGTGCTTGGCTTGCGCATCGTAGCACTCTGGACATCCGTGATAAAAGCAGCCAGCAAACTCAAAGGCCGTCGGGACACCCTGAACTTCGGCATAACCATCTAGATAAAAGGATCCCATCTTGACTTCACCGTGATTCTGCGCATGTCGAATGTTTATTTTTTCCTTCTCGGAAAGAAACATTAGCAACTGAATAGAAGCATTAGAATAAGCTTTGTGAGTGCTTTTGTAGTGATCAGTAGGAATGATTCCAATTGCATTATCAGGCATGCAGTTTTGTCTGTACATGGACAGACAGAGAGAAGCTAGGGTCATACACTGAAAAGGATCAATATTACCGATCCCGATCACTTCATCTCTAAATTTCATACAGGCAGTTCTCAAAATAACCACAATAGTACGCCAGACATCTCTTTTAATAGTCTCAGGTTTTCACTGGACGGCCTTTTCCTACCTTTGCGCCCTACAGGATATTCAAGGAAGCTGTCTGTTCCACTGTCGTTGCTGCTGTCGCTGCTGTCGCGTTCTTTGCTGCTAGCGCTAGACCCGTTTTCAGGCATGACCTAAATTTAAGCAAAGGTTACAGTTAAAAGCACAGAAAATGAAAATTTGCATTCAATGTTATTCTTATTGAAAAAAGTAATATAAAACCTATCCTTTAATTTCTGGGTAGAACCTTGGAAAAAGTATACAGATGCAGCAAATGTAAACTTATGTCGGGTACGGAATTGTACCCAGGAGACTCTAATTCTATAAATTGCTCAAATGCCCAGCGAAGAACGTCACCCAACAGCACCAGTCTTTCGTGATGTCACCGGTCGTGGTCAGGCCGATGGGAATATCGGGGTGAATAACGATTTCTTCGCAGAGATCCTCGCTCAGAGTGAGGCGATGTCGGTAAAGTTCCCCACCTGAGGGATGAACGCTGTCTAGAATTAGAAGACACCGACGATTGTGCTGGAGAATACCCACGGCTGCTCTGGCTGGGTGCCGGAGAATGCCCTTGGCTGTTCTGAGATGGTGCTGGAGAATACCCCCTGTTGCTCTGAGATGGTGCCGGAGAATGCCCTAGGCTGTTCTGAGATTGCCCTCGGCTGCTCTGAGAGGCTGCTGGAGAATACCCCCTGATGCTCTGAGAAGTTGTTGTTGTTTGTGGATCCTCACAGTTTTTGTACAGTTCTAGATTGTCTGAACCTTGCAGCAATTGCGTTAAAACACCCAGGAAAGTTGAATCTGAAAATAAAATTATAACCTTCTCAGTTAAAGGACTCTTTTCACAAAATCTGCAGATAAGTGTGATCCCCAAAGTTTCATCCATAAATTGAAAAGGCCACTTACCGTGACTGTACAAATCAGTGTAATCCCTTTGAGAAACTGTTTGGTTTTGTACAGAATTTTCGTCTACAAAACAAAATACACCCCTATTTAAAATGCTCTTGCAGCAGCTGAACCAAATGACCGGCCAATCCAGACACCCACACACACACAGACACACCTCAAACGGTTAATTATCACAGAACGTTTTAATATGCATCATCCCTATTCAACCTGATAGGCTTCTTGTAACTACCCGAAGCACTTTAACAAACTGCATGAGCCATCCCTAAACTAAGTTGGATAAAATCATTTTCAAAATAATCGGGTCTCAAGGTAATAAAATATAATCTCATAAATACAGAAACACGTTATAATATTCATTTACCTGATGATTCAACAATACTTTTGATACGTCTAAAGCACCCTAGTATGTCTTACATTTCATTTTAGCAAAGCTCGGGGGCTTCCGAACGCTAGTAATTACATGCACGCCTGCACACATGCACGACTACACACACCCGAAAGTGCGCGCACACGTATGCACATAGAAACGATGTAAACATTTCAGTATTTTAATAAAAATTCTCACCTGGTTCATCAAAATCGATTGGCAATTTACTTGTACAGTATATATAAATCTAAAGAAAAGAAAATAAAGGAATCAACTGCACGTTTTGAAATAACTTTATTGTATTCCTGGACATTTTCCATTACAACCCAGTAATTATACTCAAATATTCACTCACGCACGCGTTCATGCGGTTAGTTAAGACATGTTTATAGACTCATCAGCCCATTTCATGAGCGGATCAACCCAGAAGAAACATGTTATAAACAGTTTTATATTGACAAACACATAAGTGCTTATACATGCACGCGAGCTACCGACACCCCCGATATACGCACGCAGCAGCCTTAATACTGATATGCAAGCCATGCGTATTAAACAAGATATATTAAAAAAGGTTTTTACCATTTTGCGAATCGACGGGTATGAACAGCTCTAAGGAAAAAATATAAGAATTCAGACCACAGTTTTTAAAACATTTTCATTTAATGCGTTGGGTCCCCGCCAGGGCTGGAGCCCGGCCGGGACGCCTTGGAGGACGTGAGGAGGGCTTGTGCCTCCTCCAGACCGCGAGGGGGCGTCCGTCCTGGTTCTGTTGGGAGCCACGGGTCGAGGGCATGGAAGCCCTACCCTGTAGGGGCCTGTGGTTACCGCCAGGCGGCGCCCCGATGCCGGTCTATCCCGTACGGTCCTCGGCTGGGGCTGGAGCCCGGCCGGGACGCTTGGAGGGCCAGAGGAGGGCGAGTGCCTCCTCCAGACAGAGTGGGGCGTCCGTCCTGGTTAGGCAGGGGGCCTCGGGTACAGGGCATGGAAGCCCAGCCCTGTAGGGACCCGTGGCCACCGCCAGGCGGAGCCCCAGTGCCTAATTATCCCGGGAGCCCGGCACTTCCGCCACACCAGTTAGTGCCGGGGGGAAGACTTTATGTGGCGCCCGGAGAGCTGCCAGGAGGACAGCCGACACTTCCGCCACGCTGGGGCGTGGCCAAGGAGCGGATACTGGGAACACCTGGGGCTCATCCGGGAGCCTTATTTAAGGGGCCGCCTCCCTCCAGTCATGGGTGGAAGTCGGGAGGAAGTGGACTGAGCGAGAGGAAGGACTGGAGGCGGCCAGGAAGGCACAAGAGACTGTGGACCTGGACTTTGGGGAAATCGGTGCGAGTAGGCACTGGGGGTGCACGTGAGCACAGTATACTGTAAATAGTGTATATAAATAAATAGTGTGTGGAGAAAATATGATGTCCGTCTGTCTGTGCCGGGGCCAGCGTTCACAGCGTATAAAATCATAAATAGCCTTACCTGGGTGTTCGGTTGTGACGATTGTTGCAGTTTGGTCTGTATCAAGAATAATTAGATTTCATTTAGATGTAGTCATTAAAATTACAATACATTATTCTAATAAATTCGTACTGACAAACCGTATTGGGAGCGATTCATCTTTGCTGTTCTGAATGAAGCGTAGAGGTATGGGTGTGGGCTGCGACCGTCGCTTATTTATACATCCGAAAGAGTTGGATGTTTTGGAATATTCCCTGTGATTTGTAATAACAGGTGTTTTGCCATCATTTTGGCCGGACATCCGTGTAATGTCTGTTTGTCCGGTGTTTAAAAAAACACCTTTGGATGGGTGATGAAAAATCCAGAATTTGTTTAATAGATTCCATTGTAACCCAGTAGATTTGTTTAATCATCTGCACGCATTTCCGTAAGACCTTTTTCACCTTTCGGCCACGAGGTTAAGGGTCATCAACGGCCTGACCCCGTCCTAAGGGCGGAAGGGATGAATCGATACCAAATCACCAGCGACCCCAATCAACTCCAGACGGCCGGAGGTGGGGTGGGGTGAGGTGATGTGAGGTGGGGTTAGGTTTGGAGGTGAGGGTGAGGGTGAGGTGTGAGGGCTTTGGAAAGAGCCGTTTTGACAAAGAGTATTTTAAAGTTCCTTTCTCTAGCCCAAGATATCCGATCTGATTAAGGCATTCAAACTTTTAGAAAAAACTAAACGCGTTTCTTCATGAGGGGAGGATTAACAGGGGTAGAACAAGGGATGGCTTTAGATCGATTTAAATACAAATTATAAATATATTAATTCATTTAGCATTTAGACGTCTCCAGCGTGATTTAAAAGGGAACTGCTGCATCTTATTTAACTGTGTGATTTTTAAAGGGCTTATAGCGAACTAGTTATCTCGGGTTTTACACGTTATCATGAAAGCCTTTAACTTTTTAAGACCCATGCGTCTTGGGAATGGAAGAAGGGGGGCTTACGCTCAGCTGTTGAAAAGCCTGCGCACGCCTGGACTGAATCAGCGTGGAGCTGTCAGGGGAGGAGGTGAACTTACACACAGCTCCGCCCATATGGCATGCACTGACGGCTCTAGCTGCGCTCTGGGCTCAGTGTGAACAGAGAGAAAGATCCTTTCTGTGTGCTTTGGCCCTGGCCATTTCGTGGGCGCGCGCAGGGGCTGCTAAAAGCCAGGCTGCACAGAGGGTGCCGGGCAGCTTGTATTTCAGTGTGCTTTGAACTACAAGCACACGCCAGCGGGGCTGCTAAAAGCTAGACTGCTTGTCTTTCTGTGCGCTGCTGAATGCTTTTAAACTCAGAGCCTGTCTGTGAAAGGATTTTTACTGAGATGGGAAGGAAAGGCTGTTTTGGCTTAGATAAAATATAAGGGGGTTTACAAATGATATAGCAACGATTAGATAGATATTTTTAAAATAATTGTTACATAGATACAAGGATTCTTACCTAAAGCAATATTGGCAGGAACGGCGACAAGTTAGATCGGTCCGAACGGAGACTGTGTGTGTGTATGTCCTTGGAAGAAGGGGGCCAGACATCATGTGCTGTCTATCGGTGAGGCTTAGGCATTCCCTTCAGTCCGGCTGCAACATGCCTGAACATGTCTTAGGAAGAGGGGCACTGGGAAGTGGTTGGGGTGGTGCTGGGTTCAAGGGGGGCGGGGTGGTGGGGGGTTCAAGGAGGGTGGGGGCATCTATCAAATTGCCCTTGACAGTTTCCTGGGAAAACAGATGGCAGGGCTAAAGGTCAACAAACAACAGGTGGTTGGGGGAGGGGACTTCCTGTCATCAATCAACAGGGACCCTGATAAAGGTCATCAAAGGTCAACAAAACACCCGGGGGTGTGGGGAGGGGACTTCCTGAAAGGTCATCAAAGGTCAACAAAACATCCGGTGGGTGAGGGGCGGGACTTCCGGTCTTAAATTAAAAAGGGGCGGGGTTTAATCTCATCAATCAAATTTGGATTAAATTTTGACAGAAGCCGCCTGACATTATACTACTTCCATCCACTTGTAATTGTTCACCTAGAACTGGACACATGTGACAATGACATGTGCAAAGTTCTGAAAACAGCAGAACACCTCCAGCTTTGGGGTTGATGATCCTGGACAGCAGGCACCTTTTACCTCACATTTACTTCACACTTAGTAACACACAGCCAGGTGTCATCATACAACTATGAGTCATAGTTACAATAGCAAATTCATTAGTAATAATGCCAAGTTCATAAATGAAGTAGAAATACATCAGAAATGGAAATAAAGACACAACTCTGAGCTTTACAATGAAAAAGTGAAGGAAGAAGGTAAATATGCAAAGAGTTCTTGTTCTTCTTTATTCTCAGTGTGTGTTGTCCTACTCCACACCTAACCTCAGGCTGAGCAGGAGATGCCATTTTTAAAGGCAGACTTTTATACAAACTGTTGGGTCAAATGGAGTCCTCACTCGACAGTAGAGGTGTCCCCAGCAGCTCCTGCCAATGGCTCTCAAGCTCCTTCACAAGGAAGCCTTTTATGACTGCGTATCTTATAAAGTCCTGCAGTTTCCTTAGTAGCAGCATCAGCAGATGCTGTTACTCGGCATAATGGTGGGAACATATTGTCTTGGAGTCAGTCTGCAACCGACCTTCCTTCTGCAGATAAAGTAAAACCAGTCACTCCAGCCAATTCAAACTGTCCTTAACAACATTAAAATAGCAAGAAATGTGCCTTCTGATTGGTTATTCTTATCAGGTGACTCAATTCTAAATCTTTATCCTGTTTATTCAGATGTCTGTGGTAAGAGAGGTGGAAGAAAATGAGAAGAGCTTCACTGCTCTGATACGGTGCATTGAGGAAGCCCACAGGAAACTGACTGAGAGGATCAGAGAACAAGAAAAGAAAGAAATGGAGAAGGCTGAAGGATTAATGGAGCAACTGAAGAAGGAGATTGAGGAGCTGAAGAGGAGAGAAGCGGAGCTGAAGGAGCTTTCAGAGACCAAGGACCATCTCCACTTCCTGCAGGTGAGAGCGACACTTCACAGGGAGTCTGATCAGATTGGGATGTGTGGGACCGGAGAACATTTAGAGAGGAATTCGATCTGAGGAGTTTGTACAACATGGCAAGAACATGCCATTCAGCCCAACACAGATCGTCTTTTCATTTTTCCTTAACATTTCCAATATTCTATTTACAAATATCTCAAAGTTGTTTATTTCAAGTACATGACAGACAGATGAATCTACAGCTGTCTGTATGAAAAAGTGAATTTTTTATGAAGTGTAAAAGATGACATCTAATAATGGATGATGCCAACTCTTCAGCCAGGCTACCTCCTGATGTCTCCATCCTTAAACTGATGAGATTCAAATCCTTCAGCATTTCCTCACAGCTCAGACCCCACAGTCCAGTCTCTTCTCTCATCTTTCTCATGTGTTTTTCTCTCACACTCCACACAATAGTCCTGATGTCGACTGTGTTTCATAGACATTATTGAGATTCTCTTCTTGATTTACACTCCACACATGGTGGTCGCTACATATCTCAGCTTACGTAGCTTTCTCTTTTGTATGATTGAAGATGATGATGATGATGATGGTGATGATGAAGAATCAAAGGCTACTAGGGTATCCTCACAAGTCACACTTATGAGCTGCAGACCTTAAATTGTATAATCATATTAAAGAGCTTTCTCCCTACATGTGTTATTCTTTATATTTTATTTAATTTAATTAAGTTTGTCTCAGAACCATAAAAATCTGAACACCTTGTTTTGTGTGCCAAGTCAATTCTGGACCCACCTGCCCCCTCAGTCCCTTTAACTTGACTCTCCCCTCATGGAGTCCTGTGTGAAAAGCTCATTGATAGTTAAGGTTGATAATCTCTGATGCTCCACTACACTCCACCAAATATTCTCTCATAAATAACCAACAAGTCAATGACAGGCGTTCTCACCATCTAAACCCATGCTGACTGCCCACCACACTGATCCTTAATTCAGAAGACCCCCCTTATCAGCATTACTTACTTTTTAATGTCTCCTTTCTGAAATCTTCGTCCCCTCTTCTCTCCTTGTCCAGACTTTCTCCTCTCGCTGTGTCCTTCCTGCTGATGGAGACTCGCTGAGCTTCACTGTCACCGCTGATTTCTCATCTGAGGACCTGAGAAAGGAGCTGTCAAGTCTGACAAAGAGTCTGGAGAAGATCAGCCAGTGGGACATCATGACAAGGCCTCCATCAGGTACAGCGTCTGGTGACATTGTGTTTGTTATTGAAGTCCATTAGCAGGACCAGAGTGACAATAAGAGGACACTGAAGAAGGCCTGCTCTTTAACATTTATCTGCCATCCTTTGCCGTTTATTATTTTTTACTATATAGTGCCTTTCACAGTCATTAGCTAAGTGATAACAAACTCTCTAAATAATCAGCTGAGTTTAATCAGATGTTTTCGAATTTTAACTTGAAATGTTATACTCCTTATACTTTTTCCATATACTCTCCTAAAAGTTCTTTTTTCACTTAACTTTGGGATTATTTTAATTGCCTTTGTTTTCCTCACCTTAAGATTAATGAACAGAAATGTGTTTTAAATGGCTAAGCCGGCTCAGAGCACAAATGAATTGTTTATTTGAGAACAGAGAAGACGTTAATGGAATCAAACTGAGCTCAGCGTCAGTGCTTTATAACATCAGAACATCTCAATCTGCTCCTGCTGTCTTCGCTGTCCATTACATTCTACTGGATGGAGTCCACGTTAAAAGTTCACGTTCATCCATTTTCAGCTGTGCTCCCCCTGGGCTCTCGTGTTTTATATGCCTGCTGTTGTTTGCTCAGAAGTCGTGTCTCCCACCGACATTTAAAAGCATTTATTTGATATATTTTGGTGGGTAAGATAAGCAAATTGGAGGACTGCGTCAGAACTCTGAGTACTTGAGGACCACCTGAACATTTCAGTGAGTGCAGCCTCAGAGTCAAACACACTTTATAAATTATGAATTACGTACGTTTACACATAAAGACAGCGATTTGTTTAAACACAAACTAAGGTCTAGCAGCCAAGGACCATCACAACCCCCGAAGCCCACAGGTTGTTGGACGGCTCAATGATCCCTGCGCTGAGCATTTCCTCAATCGCCGTGTCAGCGGCCTCCTGATGTGCCAGGGGGAGGTGGCGGGGGCGTGTCTTGATCGGCCGGCGTCCCCTGTGTCGATCTCATGGTGGACCAGGTGTGTCAGGCCGGTCTCTTCTGAGAGTGCGAAGATGTCCATGAATTGCCACAACACCTGCCACAGCTGCTCTTGTTACTCGGGTTGCAGGCCATCACAGCTGCACCTCCAGATCTCTTTCACCGCCGACCTGTCAGCCTCCCCCGACAACGGCTGTTGGACCAAGGACTGTGGCTGTACATCTCCCCTGGTGTGAATGACAGCGTGCGCGGGGACAGGTGGGTCCACCTGCAGGGGTATGTCCTCCATCTGATGGGTCCCCGCTGCATTCGACGGCGCTGGAAGTGAGCTTTGGGACTGCGCAGGTCGGACCATCTGCACCATGGGACCCCCCGGAACTGTAGTGTGTTTTTCCCCAAGTCCAGTACACACCGAGCTGCCCTTAGAAAGTCTAGGCCTAATATGCACTCATCCTGTACAGCTGCAACCCACACCTTAAAGTCCACTACTAGGCCACCTACCCGGATGTTCACCAGCCCCCGCCCCAGCATGGGAGTTAAATCCCCCGTTACAGTTCGAAGCTTGATGGATGTGGCTTCCAACTGCGTCCCTGCTGGAACCATGTCGGGTCTGAGGAGCGTGGCAGTGGAGCCCATATCTATTAGAGCTACACAGAGCGCCCCCTTCAGGGTGATAGGGACATGGCAGAAGTCCCCAACATGAGTCCAGCCGACGACCCTGATCCATTCAGCGTGCGTCTGCTTCTGGGGAAAGCTGAGCCATACTTTCCCGGCTTTGCAAGTGGGCTCTATCCCCCGACGGACCCACGGAGTGGGACTGATGAGTAGGGGTCTGCGCCGTCCCTTCTACGCAGACCCTGGGCCGTTTCCCTGTCGGTCAGCACGCTTTGGGCACCGCACGCTGATGTGGCCGCCCTGGCCGCACACCCAGCAGACAAGATCTCCGTGGCGAGATCGGCCGCTCTGCGGGGGCTGGAGTGACACAGCTCGAATCATCTCTGTCAGCTCGCTGACCCACGCTCTCTGGTCCTTGAATTTCGCTACCCACGGCCCAAGCAACAGGGCTACAGGTGAAGGCATCAGTCTTAGCCGTAGCTCCCACCAGCTCCCTTTCCAGCGCTATCTCTAAAGCGTTCTGCAGCGTGCTAGGGTGGGCCAGCTGCGTCTGTGCCCGCAGGTCCCTCGGGGACAGAGCCCGGATGAATTGGTCCCCTTGCAAGCTCGCTCTGCACCACGGCTGGCATATGCGAGTAAGCCCTCCTTGTCAGCGTTTCAATCTCTGCAGCCAAAACGCGGAGCGGCTCCCTGTCAGTCTCTGTCTATTAGCCAGTTCAGAGCGCAGGACAGCGGGCTGATTAAATTGTCCAAAACACCGCTGCAAGGCCCCAACTAAGGCCTCATAGACACTCTGTTCTTCTGGGCTAAGTAACAGCAGACAGCGCGAGGCATCATCCGTGAGGCACAGAGCCAGCTGAAATGCTTTAATGTCTTCGGACCAGCCCGCAGCCTTCGCCAGCAGTTCAAATTGGGCATAAAAGGCCTCCCAGTCAGTCTTACCAGAATATTTCGGCGTTTTCATCTGCGGCTGGTCACATAGGGGGCCGCCATTTCTGTTTACGTTCGCTTCCCTCCTTCCTGGTGGATTTTTGCGCCAGCGCCGTCCCCCGCCAACCCCGCGCTGAATCCGGCATCCGCAGCTAGCATCCTGGCCGTCTGCCTCAGGCGAGCTACGTGCTCCATATCACGGAGAGCGTCTATCCTACGTCCCGGTGTATCAGTGTTATCACCGTACTCCACCTCCTCCTTGACTTTTGGTCGAGCACCTGCGTTGTCCACAGCGCCATGCTGTTCACGGTGATAGCAGGGTTAGCTGGAAGCTGCTAGCTAGCTCACCCGAAAGCCGAGCACAATCCGCCGGTATTTACTTCTGACACCAGTGTAGCGCCTTCCAGATGTAATGACGATCCGAGGCGGTCACTTGGTTAGTTCCCTCTTTATTATTCACAAACAAAAAAATGGTTACTTTTGGCCACAACCACGCCGAACAGACAGCAATCAAAAACTTTCCTAGTTAGGCTGACAAGAACGTCCTCCTCTCCTCCCTCACCCCACACCCCTCCTCCTTTTTCACAGCGCTTACACAAACCCCCGCCTCGGCTCCAACCCCAACTCGGCTCCACCCCCATCCCTCCGGAACCTCCTTTACCTTCCACTCTATTACAGTCCATCAGAAATAACAGGAACAACAGAATAAATAACTGAGAGGGATGTAAATCACAGAACACAAACTGCAGAACAGAACTCTACAATGAAGAACAGAACGCTACAGTATTAAACGTAAAGGTTTTTTTTGTAAATGAATGCCGT